>NW_025156595.1:0-1464 GCF_004010195.1 Chiloscyllium plagiosum
AACCTGGAGCAAAGTGAAGCCGGACTGATGCTATAACGAGGTGGTAACAGTTTTGTGTCACCTCTTTCAGCATAACCTGTAGCTTCACAAGAGGGAGAGGACTGTTCTGTCATTGACCATGAAGTATCATGTGCTCCAAGATGCAATCAAAATGTCATCATTTTACCATTTCAATACCTGTGATCACATCCTTCCATGATGCTGTCTCTCAATCTCTTCATCTGTATATGCCAAAACCCTCCCATTTGTTCGTATTTAAACTTGTAGCTCAAAATCTCCCTCTGGCAGTGATTTTGACATCCACAGCACCAGTTGTACTGGCACAATGGAGATATGGAGCTGTAAATGGATGGGAGCTCGACATCCAGTCACTCCCAGCCCGGGCTGCAAGGTTCCCCACGCTGGGCAGTGATCTAATGCAGTGTTACTGAGCAATGAACTGAGGTGGTGTACACAGGTCTATGTGCTGGGGGAATAACTGATTTATAGATCAATGCATTGTTGTCTTCTGCACAGTTTTCCACTCTGGTCAGAGTGTCAGGTTGTAGATATCCGTACAGTGGCCTGGTCTGCACAGAGCACCGAGCTGCACTGCTATCTCAGCCAGATTTATGGTGTCTGGGATGGTTCTGGGGTGGAATGAGAATGTGAAATAACTAACAAGTTCAGCTGATCTGACAATGTCTTTATTTTATGCTCTCATTCATATGATTGAACCATCCAAAGTCTGATTCCTCTGGCTTGTTCCATTCCACTGAAGAAACCCATATTTCTGTAACTTGTTGCCCGGTTAGTAATGGCAACAGTTACGAAAACTGTTCTCTCTGACAGAGGTACTTGCCTGTAGCCTCTGAGCAAGCCCAACTTAGAAATGTAAGTTGCTTGTCCCACTTTTTGACACAGTCCTCTAACTGCGGAATTGGTTATGCATCAGTCTTTGTAACAGCGTTGACTTTGCAATAGTCTCCACATAACTGTTGGGTACCATCTGGCTTTGGCACCATGACTATGGGTGAGCTCCAGTCACTGTAACTCACTTCGATTATGCCATCTTGGAACATGCAGTAGAGGGATATGCCTTAATCGGAACAACATCTCCTCTATCTACATCATGTACAATTAGGTTCATACTTCCCAGTTTATTTCTGCATATCTTCCCATGTGATAGTAATAACTCTTTCAAGTCATTTCGATTTTCTTGTGCAAGGTAACTCAATAATTTATCCCAATTTTTGACAACTTCCTCATTGTCCAATTTGATTTGAGGAATGTCCAGTTCAGAACCCTCTGAACATGGTTCTTCCTTTTGTGCTGTAATCATTAACACCTTCTCCTCTTGCTTTCCTTCCCCATCAAAATACCTTTTGAGCATATTCACATGACACACTCTGTGAGATTTCTTCCTGTCTGGAGTTCTTAGCGAGTAGTTTGCCTCACTCAATTTCCTCTCAAATTGATACGGTC
>NW_025156596.1:0-1464 GCF_004010195.1 Chiloscyllium plagiosum
CAATTAATTCCATTAATTCCAACAAAACTCCTGTCCAGTATTCACACCAGAGTCCGGTAGATCGGGGACAATTGTCAAGAACTATGCAGGGTAGATGCAGTTGCCCATATTTGACCTGATGCACTGTTAGGCTTTAATTATGGTACTGATGCCAAGAGATGCAGAAAATCCCTTTAGTGGCCAGCACTTCAAACATGGGGCAAGTGGGAGAACATGACAAGCAAAGAGTCATAAGAGTATAGTGCATAGGAAATGAGGCGAGTTTGTGAAAACAGCATGAAAACACACACTGGAGATTGCACAGACAGACCCTCCAAAATTCCCACTTGGCCGATAGATGGGAAGATTAGATTCTCTCTACAGTGTGGAAACAGACGCTTCGGCCCAACAAGTCCACACTGCCCCTTCGAAGAGAAACCCACCCAGACCCATTTCCCTACCCTATATTTACCCCTGATTAACGCACCTAACACTACGGGCAATTTAGCATGGTCAATTCACCTGACCTGCACATCTTTCAGGAAACCGGAGCACCTGGAGGAAACCCACGTAGACACAGGGAGAATGTGCAAACTCCACTCAGATAGGTGGGAATCGAACCCAGGACCCTGGTGCTGTGAGGCAGCCACGCTAACCACTGAGCCACCATGCTGCCCTATTCAGGCGATTGCCTCTGCCTACCTCTACAGACGCTGCATGATCAGTTGCTGTTTTATTGACATTTTTTCTTCTTATTTCATATTTCCAATATCCTCAGAATATCCCTGCAAATTAATGCTGTTTCTGGCTAAAAGTACAAGGTTTAAAGATCTCTCTACTGAGAGACAGATGTTGTATATCTTTTGGTTTTTAAGATGGTAGATAATCGAAAGATGGAATAGAAGTTTACAAACACTCTGTCCAGCCTTCTCATTAAAATGCTCTGAAATGCTGAACTACCAACAGAGACAACTCTCAACTGTAGTATTGAGTCCTTCGTTGGTTCCGGGCCATCTACTATTCCTTTGGACCAGCTGGGATCCCACACAGAAATCACTGGCACTGAAAATAACCCTGGAATCAAATTAACAGTGACATGTGACTTTCCAAAGTTACAATGAATAAATATTTAAGTGGACATCAGAAAGGTCACAAAATGAAAACTGGCCACAAGCACTGTCAACAGATTAAGGCCTTTCAAACAGAAATTAATCACCAAAGCTGATGGGTTTTAACTGCATGTCTGGAAATAACTGCTCACGCTTAAAAGCCTAACGGATTAGCAAACAAGCTGATTTAATTAGAAATGGAGAAATAAATTGGGTCCGACTTCCAAGTGTGGTGGCAAGTCGAGATCACAACCAGAAGACCAATCTAGGGTTAAAAGCCAAATAGAGATCTGCAAAATCAAGAAAGAGTCTGTTTGATATGCCACCTGGAGAACGAGTGTTCGGACAGCTGACAGTATACAAGTGGAAATGTATT
>NW_025156597.1:0-1464 GCF_004010195.1 Chiloscyllium plagiosum
AGAGATACACCCACAGTCTCAGACAGAGAGGAGGAGATACACCCACAGTCTCAGAGAGAGGGAGAGATACAGCCACAGTCTCAGAGAGAGGGAGAGATACAGACACAGTCTCAGAGAGAGAGAGGGAGAGATACAGCCACAGACTCAGAGAGAGGGAGAGATACAGCCACAGTCTCAGACAGAGAGGGAGAGATACAGCCACAGTCTCAGAGAGAGGGAGAAATACACTCACAGTCTCAGACAGAGAGAGGGAGAGATACAGCTACAGTCTCAGAGAGAGGGAGAGATACAGCCACAGTCTCAGAGAGTGGGAGAGATGCACCCACAGTCTCAGACAGAGAAGGAGAGATACACCCACAGTCTCAGATAGAGAGGGAGAGATGCACCCACAGTCTCAGAGAGAGGGAGAGATACAGCCACAGTCTCAGAGAGAGGGAGAGATACTGCCACAGTCTCAGAGAGAGGGAGAGATACAGCCACAGTCTCAGAGAGTGGGGGAGATACAGCCACAGTCTCAGAGAGTGGGAGAGATACACCCACAGTCTCAGAGAGAGAGAAATAGTCTCAGACAGAGAGGGAGAGATACAGCTACAGTCTCAGACAGAGAGGGAGAGATACACCCACAGTCTCAGAGAGAGAGGGAGAGATACAGCCACAGTCTCAGAGAGAGGGAGAGATACAGCCACAGTCTCAGAGAGAGGGAGAGATACAGCCACAGTCTCAGAGAGAGAGGGAGAGATACACCCACAGTCTCACAGAGAGGGAGAGATACACCCACAGTCTCAGAGAGAGGGAGAGATACACCCACTCTCTCAGACAGAGAGGGAGAGGTACACCCACAGTCTCAGAGAGAGGGAGAGATACAGCCACAGTCACAGAGAGAGGGAGAGATACACCCAGAGAGGGAGAGATACAACCAGAGTCTCAGAGAGAGGGAGAGATACACTCACAGTCTCATACAGAGAGAGGGAGAGGTACACCCACAGTCTCAGAGAGAGGGAGAGATACACCCACAGTCTCAGACAGAGAGGGAGAGATACACCCACAGTCTCAGAGAGAGGAAGAGACACAGCCACATGCTCAGAGAGAGGGAGAGATACAGCCACAGTCTCAGAGAGAGGGAGAGATACAGCCACAGTCTCAGACAGAGAGAGGGAGAGATACAGCTACAGTCTCAGAGAGAGGGAGAGATACAGCCACAGTCTCAGAGAGAGGGAGAGATACACTCACAGTCTCAGACAGATAGGGAGAGATACACCCACAGTCTCAGACAGAGAAGGAGAGATACACCCACAGTCTCAGAGAGAGGGAGAGATACAGCCACAGTCTCAGAGAGAGGGAGAGATACTGCCACAGTCTCAGTGAGAGAGGGAGAGATAGAGCCACAGTCTCAGAGAGAGGGACAGATACAGTCACAGTCTCAGAGAGAGAGAGAGATACAGCCACAGTCTCAGAGAGAGGGAG
>NW_025156598.1:0-1464 GCF_004010195.1 Chiloscyllium plagiosum
TTTCCTCATGGGCAAGGAATGATTCCATCTGAGGGGCAAAATGAAAGATACTGGAGGTGTAAAGCCAGTGTAAAGTGCTGTTAGTAATCAGCAACAATTAGTAGGAAGTGGAACAACAAAAGAATAACTGAAAGAGGAATCAGACGTGGGTAAAAAGAATTCATCCCAAGCAATCCATTCTCTAAGTGACTGGATACAAAAATAAATGATCTGGAGGAAAGCATCATCGTTCACTGCTGTTCCCTCTCTGGCCTGCTGTGACACACTCCTGTACACTCTGACTCACAAAATTGTCTGATCCATACCTCTGGGCAAAAGCAAAAAACATGAGAGGTTTCCTGTTATGAAGGCTGAATAATATACTGGAAAAAGATCTGTGTCTTTGGATTAAAAATATATCTTTAGAAACAGTTTACTTTGTTTCTCCATTCACTCTGGCCTGATAGATAATATCATTCCCTTTCTTTATTCATTTCTTTATATAAATTAGGGATAACGTTACTGATGTACTTAGGGAGGATATTCCCTGGGAATATATCCAGGGAAGCTATTTGATGGAGCTGAGAAATTAAAAAAGGGATAATCACATTAGATGGATTGTACTTTCGACCCCCAATAGTCAGCAGGAAATTGACAAACAAATTTGCAAGAAGATCTCCAGTTACCTGTAAGAATAATAGGGTGGTTATGGTAGGGGCTTTTAGTTTCCAAACATAGACTGGGTCTGCTATAGAGTTAAGGCTTGGATAAAGAGGAACTTTCAAAGCGTGGAGAAGAAAATTTCCTGACTCAGTATGTGGATATAAGTACGAGAGAAGGTGCAAACTCTGACTTATTCTTGAGAAATAAGGTAGAGCAGGTGACTGAGGTATCAATAAGAAAGCACTTTGGGCCAGTGACCATAATTCTATTTGTTTTAAAATAGTGATGGAAAAGAATAGACCGGATCAAAAAGTTAAAACTCTAAATTGGAGGAAGGGTATTTTGATGGTATTAGGCAAGAACTTTCAAAAGCTGATTGGGAGCAGATGTTCACAAGTAAAGGGACGGCTGGAAAATGGGAAGCCTTCAGAAATGAGATAATGGGAGTCTATAGACAGTATATTCCTGTTAGGGTGAAGGGCAAGACTGGTAGGTGTATGAAATCATGAATGACTAGAGAAATTGAGGTTTTGGTCAAGGAAAAGGAGGAAGCATATGTAAGGTACAGACAGGAGCGATCGAGTGAATCCTTACAAGAGTATAATGGCAATAGGAGTATATTTAAGAGGGAAATCAGAAGACCAAAAAGGGGACATGAGATAGCTTTGGAAAATAGGGGTAAGGAGAATTCAAAGAGATTCCACAAATATATTAAGAACAAAAGGGTAAGACAACAGGACCCCTTAAAGATCAGCAAGGCAGCCTATGTGTAGAACCGCAGGAGATGGGGACATACTAAATGTGTATTTTGCATCGGTATTT
>NW_025156599.1:0-1464 GCF_004010195.1 Chiloscyllium plagiosum
TTTCACCGTCGATCCTGGTCAGCAGAAGTCAAATCTGCAGATAGCAATCCCAATGGCCTGTTCGTCTAACCTCTTAACCACTCAGCCATGACGACATAACGACTACATCCGCATTCACTTTCAGGTCTCTGGGTTTAAACTGTTGTTGAAAGCATTTCGCGATAGATTCTGATCAAGATACACATATTCCGACTAAAGTAATTGAACAGCTATGTTCCCTGCGAGTCATAGAACTGTGATTACATCTCTCGTACAATCCCCAAATTTCATGAACGGCAGAATGAATGAATCGGACACTGTAAGTTATTCTGACTAACGACCTGACCGAAATTGGACAGGGATATTTAATAGTACACCCCACCATCCTTGTGTAACTAAAGTTAAACCCAGCAAAAGGAACAAGGCTGATCCGCTTTGAATGAGCGATTGCAGCTGCGAGTGTGTGTGGTAGTCACAGGGATGGAGATAACCAATTGCACGGATAAAGTTGAACAATGTGTTAGAAAAACTGGCAAAATAACTGCAGGAGCTGAAAGGGGAATGTGCAGACAGACAGAAAACCAGACACTGGGAAAGGGAGCACAAAAGCATTTGACTAATATACGTAAACATGGAGATCCAGTCAGGGTGAATCTATTACCAGAGCATGTGGGACTACGAGCGCGATTGATCTGACCCGGCTTAGTATGACGGTTCATATCTACGGTCTAATGAATATTCACGAACGGACAATGGACTCCTTAAGCAACAGAACCGGACGAAGAGAAGTCTGATTGCCTGCATGACATTGAAATAGGAATATTAAGTTGTGATTCCTGAATAGGACTTGAATCTGGGAGCAGCGGTAATGGAAATGCAAATTCTGGTGGTACGGAAGAAGAAAGCGTGATATCGACAATTATCGCCCTGCGCAGTCCACGAACAGAGAAAATTGAAACAACAAAGAAAACCCATCAATTAATATGGACTCGAAGAATTATTGCGAGTCACGAAGACTGAATTTGTGGTTTAGGGGAAAGGCTCGTGAGCTATGAACGTGGTAAAATGGGATTGGCAGACATATTTGGATGCCCAGTGTATTCTATCCTACCCACAAAATACCCATTTGTCCGCATAGACTTAGGGTAAGGATAAGCTTGGAATAGAAATAATTGAAACGATAAGTAACTGGTTTAAACGGGCTGTTTGGTGTTCTGCTTTATGTCAAGGATGCTCTCACGTAAACCTGCACTGGATTTGGTGAGATAGAATTGTCGTATTATCCTACCACAATCGACCTTGTTTAGCTGGTTTAATGGTGAGGTTGGGTGGCAGCAGAGCGAGTGGAGGGCTGAGCACGGTGAGGAAAGGATCGTTTGAGGCGCCGATGGAGGTTTGAGATAATGAGATCGAGGGAGGATAAGAGGTCAGCAAAGGGTACCGAGCAGGATTGAGAATTTGGGAGGCGGGAGAAGAGGTATTCGG
>NW_025156600.1:0-1464 GCF_004010195.1 Chiloscyllium plagiosum
CAACACAGTGGTGGGACTATGTTGGAACACTGTGAAGGGACTGTGTTGGAACACTTTGAGGGGGCCGTGTTGGAACACTGTGATGGGACTGTGTTGGAACACTGTGATGGGACTGTGTTGGAGCACTGTCAAGGGACTGTGTTGGAACACTGTGATTGGACTGTGTTGGAACACTGTCATGGGACTGTGTTGGAACACAGTCATGGGACTGTGTTGGAACACTGTCATGGAACTGTGTTGGAACACAGTGATCGGACTGTGTTGGAACACTGTGATCGGACTGCGTTTTAACACTGTGATGGGACAGTGTTGGAACACTGTGATGGTACTGTGTTGGAACACAGTGATGGGACTGTGTTGGAACACTGTGATGGGACTGTGTTGGAACACTGTGATGGGACTGTGTTGGAACACAGTGATGGGACTGTGTCAGAAAACAGTGATGGGACTGTGTTGGAACACAGTGATGGGACTGTGTTGGAACACTGTGATGGGACTGTGTTGGAACACAGTGATGGGACAGCGTTGGAATACTGTGATGGGACTGTGTTGGAACACTGTGGTGGGACTGTGTTGGAACACTGTCAAGGGACTGTGTTGGAACACTGTGATGGGACAGTGTTGGAACACAGTGATGGGACTGTATGGAACACTGTGATGGGACTGTGTTGGAACACTGTGATGGGATTGTGTTGGAACACTGTGATGGCACTGTGTTGCAACACAGTGATGGGACTGTGTTGGAACACAGTGATGGGACTGTGTTGGAACACAATGATGGGACTGTGTTGGACCACTGTGATGTGACTGTGTTGGAACACAGTGATGGGACTGTGTTGGAACACAGTTATGGGACTGTGTTGGAACACAATGATGGGACTGTGTTTGAACACAGTTATGGGACTGTGTTGGAACACAGTGATGGGACTGTTTTGGAACACAGTTATGGGACTGTGTTGGAACACAATGATGGGACTGTGTTAGAACACTGTGATGGGACTGTGTTGGAACACAGTGATTGGACTGTGTTGGAACACTGTGATGCGACTGTGTTGCAACACAGTGATGGGACTGTGTTGGAACACTGTGATGGGACTGTGTTGGAACACAGGGATGGGACTGTGTTGAAACACTGTGATGGGACTGTGTTGGAACACTGTGATGGGAACTGTGTTGGAACACTGTGATGGGACTGTGTTGGAACACAGTGATGGGACTGTGTTGGAACACTGTGATGGGACTGTGTTGGAATACAGTGATGGGACTGTGTTGGAACACTGTGATGGGACTGTGTTGGAACACACTGATGGTACTTTGTTGGAACACTGTCATGGGACTGTGTTGGAACACTGCGATGGGACTGTGTTGCAACACTGTGTTGGGACTGTGTTGGAACACAGTGATGGGACTGTGTTGGAACACAGTGATGGTACTGTGTTGGAACACAGTGATGGGAACTGTGTT
>NW_025156601.1:0-1464 GCF_004010195.1 Chiloscyllium plagiosum
TCCAGCTGGGAACTCGTTTTCTCACACTTCTAGACTGTAAGCCTTAATTTGTTTCAGTTTTACTCTTTTTCCAAAATGATGTGTTCCTTGGGAGACTGTTGCACTTTTTTTGCGGAGCACCATCATTTGGTCTGAACATCTCTCACGTTTTTGAATCAGGTAAGATATTCGGTATTCTATTTACTGGTCTTTCTGTTGCAATCCATAATTTTCGAATAAATTCTCTTTATTAAAACCCTTGAAGTCGGATCAGCTAATTCACTCTAGGAATATCTATGATACATTTACCTGAGACAAATAGCAAACTTAACGTCTGGGATACCTGCATAAAATTGTTTTGACGGGGTCGGGCCTGGTCTGTAACAACTGGGAAACTGAATACATTAGTTCCACGTCAACGCAATCAGTTGGAAAATGGCAGAAAGTGAAAGGAAACCAAGTTAATAACTGGTCGCTGGCCTGGGCTGAAATTGAAAAACTGGAAAAGAATATTTCGAAGTGGGAGTAGACAACTCAATTCCTCAGTACCCGCTCCACCAGTGAACATGATCATGACTGAACTTTTACTGATCTCAACTTCAGTATCCTATATTTTACCTAACTCATTTTCTGATAACTTTCATAGGAAGCACATTTATTCGTCTCTTGAATTCGTCAATTGTTTATGCCACCACTGAACTATTTCAGTGAGTGCCACAGATTCAGAACTCTCTGAGAGAATTAGTTTCTCCTCATCTCAATTTTGAATCTGCCTCCTCTCACTCTCTCCCTCGATGAACTTATGTTTGAGACTGTCCGACAAGCGAGATCACTTGATAAACAACCTCAGCTAACAAATGGGCTTTCGTATTTGTTTAACCCAGTTCGGATCTGCTCTCATTCTTCTGAACTGCAGCGAGTAGAAGTCCAAGTCTTTTAAATACTGATACTATGACAGCTCGTTCAAGACCGGAAAATAGCCTGAGGAACATCCTCTGAATTGCATCCAGTACCAACATACCCTCCCTCCAGTGAGGAGACCAAAACTGGAAACAATATTCCAGATTTGGGAGGAGACCAAAACTGGAAACAATATTCCAGATTTGGTTTTACCAAAGCTTGACAAAAGTATAACAACCCGTCTTTCCTTTTAATAATTGCCTATGTTTACATTAAATGCCAGGAATTCATTTCCTGGTCATTTCATACAGAATATACATAGTTGAGGTTCGACAAGAGAATCAATAATTACTGAACAAGCCCAATAATTACCGTTCACCAAGCACAGAATGCCGCATTTAACTCTGCATTCCATCAGGCAGCTAATACTCTATGCCAACCAATTTTCCACCCTTTAACTCCTGTGAGCTAACCTCCTCGATCAGTCTAATATGCTGCACTTTGTCAAGCACCAACTGGAAGTCTAGGAATATTGTGTCCATTGCATTCCCGTCATTCACCTTGCAGGATACATCATCAAAGGAA
>NW_025156602.1:0-1464 GCF_004010195.1 Chiloscyllium plagiosum
GAAGTAACAGGACATCCTTTGCAAAATGTCCCTAGGTGAGGAAGAGGTCGAATCTACTCTCCCCGATAGTTCTGACAGTCACGGTATTCATTGGCACATTTCAATTGGTAATAACTATTACGGTGCATATTTGTGGAATCAGTCTATCTGATGATCAGGAAGATGAGACCGTGATGTCTCATTAACCAGCCGAGAGCAAGCCCTTGCAGCTTACATTCCCTGGCTCTGCTTTTGAGATAAAGATTACTTTCTCGATGTGCCTGTGTTTAAATCAAACAGCTCATTGACATCGGGATTGGACGTTCAGGGGAAAGTGGAGGTGTGACAGAGGCAGAAATAGAACAAGATGAGACGTGAAAGTGTTTAGATTTTGCCGTGGGTCCGTTGTTTTTTGTGGGGAATGTCTGCTGGGCGCTATCCTGTCAGGCCCCAGGAGCCAGACGGCTTGTTTTGGTGGGATTTGTGTTATTGAAAGTTACACATGAGAAGCGTGTTCGATTATTTCAGCTCAGTATCCATTTCATATCGCGGCTCACCACAACGGTGCACATTTTCTGGCGAAGTACCTTGTATTCCACTTCAAGCCGCCTTTCTCTGGAGAAACTTACAGACGTAAAGCACATGGAGTGGGGAGAATGCTGAGGACACTGTCACTGTCGGGGAATGTGCCTGTGTGACTGCTTCTGTATGTGAACATGAGAATACGCTCCTCAAAGGGGTTACAACAGTGTGACCAGGTCAACCTTCAGTACCATTGTTATGTCATTTAAGATCACAGGGAGAATGTAACTGCTGCAAACCGGGACGAGAATAGATGTATGCCTGATATCGTGAGCTTCACGATGGACAAATGACCCTTCTCCACTCTTCTCCCACACGCTTTTTAAACTCGAGGCCAGAGAGAAACTGACCTGACGAGAAAATCGCTTCACAACCTTCTACTACCAATTTTGCAAATTTATTTATATCTTGCCACCTAAAACATTTAATTAAATGTAAAGAAAATGAATGTGCGCTCAGCAAATGGGACACCTTTGGTTACAGTCCTTCAGCCTGAAAACGATCCTGCACCACCATTCTCAGCATACTGCTGTTAAACTAATTTTATATCTAAGTGGAAAACTTACATTTAACTCCATGCGATCTAACTTTATGAATTAGTCAACCATGTGGAACCGTGTAAAATATTTTATTAAAGTCCAAGTGAGCAAAGTCTGTCACTTTGTCCTCAGTGATCTTCTTGGTTACGCCCTCAAAAAACTCAATCGATTCTGTGCAAAACCATGCTGATTATCCCGATTCATTCCTTGTATCTAAACATTCATATAAATCCTATCATTTAGAATTGCACCAAACAACTTATGCACGACCATAACCAGACACAATCATCTATCGCTCCCAGGCTTCTGCGTGAATTCCTTTCTAAACAATGGCACAATAGCCATCCCCTGGTCATTCGGCGCC
>NW_025156603.1:0-1464 GCF_004010195.1 Chiloscyllium plagiosum
TCCACCCCCATTCCCCCTATGCTGACATCATCATCCGAGGAAAAATACTTCCACTGTCTACCTTTGTAATCCTCTGATCATCTGGTATGTCTCTATCAAATCCCCTCTAGCATTATTCTTGCCAATGAGAAGAGTTTCAAGTCTCTCAGCCTTTCCTCACAAGACCTTCTCTCCAGACCAGGCAACATTCTGGTAAATCTCCTCTGCACCTTTTCCAATGTTTCCAGATCCTTCCGGAAATATGGGCACCAGAACTGAACACAATATTCCAAGTGTGGCTGCACCAGCATTTTGTACAGTTGCAGTATGGTATTTCAACTTCGAAACTCAATCCCTCCACGAATGAAACCTAACGCACCGTTTGCCTTCTTAACAGCACTATCAACCTGGGTGGCAACTTTCAGGGATCTATGTACATGGACTCAAAGATCCCTCCGCACACCACACTACCAAGAATCTTTCCATTGACCCAGTATTCAGCGTTCCTGTCATTCTTCTCAAAGTGCATCACCTCACATTTCGTTGCATTGAACTCTATTTGCCACCTCTCAGCCCAATTCTGCAGTTTATCCAAGTCCTCTTGCAACCTGTAACATTCTTCCACACTGTCCACGACTACACTGACTTTAGTGTCGTCTGCAAATTTCCTAATCCATTCCCCTATACCTGCAGTGGTCCCAAAACAGATCCTCGTGGCACGTGACTACTAACTGGACTCCAGGCTGAATATTTTCCATCAACCATCACTCGCTGCCTTCTTTTAGAAAGCAAGTTTCTAATCCAAACTGCTAAATCACCCTCGATTCTATGCCTCTGCATTTTCTCCAACAGCTTACCACGTGGAACCTTGTCAAAGGCTTTACTTTTGTCCATGTATACCACGTCAAATGCCCTACCCTCATCTACAAGCTTGGTGACCTTCTCAAAAAACTCAATGAGGTTTGTGAGACATGACCTGCCCTTGACAAAACCAGGTTAGCTATCTGAAATCAAATTGATGTTTGCCAGATGATTATAAATCTTATCTCTCATAATCCTTTCCTCAACCTTTCCTTCAACAGAAGTAAGGCTCACTGGTCTATAATTACCTGGGTCATCTCGACTGCCTTTCTTGAACAAGGGCACAACATTTGCAATCTTCCAGTACTCTGGTACCAAACCTGCAGACATTGACAACTCAAATATCCAAGCCAAACGCTATGCTACCTTCTCCCTAGATTCCCAGAGAAACCTCGGATAAATTCCATCCAGCCCAGGAGACTTGTCTATTTTCACTCCTTCCAGCATTGATAACACCTATTCGCAACAAACTCGATCCTTTCTACTCTAATATTTCATACCTCATTCTCCTCCTCTATAATATTCTCCTTTTCCTGAGTGAAGACCGATGAGAGATGTTCATTTAGCATCTCTCCGATCTCCACAGGGTCAACACTCATAGAACATAGAACATAGAAGAATACA
>NW_025156604.1:0-1464 GCF_004010195.1 Chiloscyllium plagiosum
AAACTCTCATATCTGTTACACAGGTAATGAAAGCGAACATTCAGCCTTTCAAAGCTGATACACAGGAATACGGGGAGGCCTGGTTACTGAGCCAGGAGCAGGGATAAATTAGGGAGAAATCAGTCTCTATCAGTTTAACTCAAATTAACGACTGCAAACGATATCAACAGTTTTCAGAAATGGAACAAACACGTTCTAACTAAATTTCAACTGAACACTAAGACCGACAGAAAATGAAGTTATGAAGGGTAAGTAGGGAATCTGTAAATGGATAAGCAATGAGCAACAACTTGGTCGATTGAATATAATGTGGGGAACCGTGAACCTGTGATTTTTTTCAGGAAGAATAAAAGGCTGTGTATTATATAAATGGAGAAGAATTTCAAGACAAAATGAAACACTGAGTACTGACACATTCAGACACGGGAAGTGTTGCTCTATCTCCCTGATGGTCTGTTCCCTGATGTTCCCAGGGGCCCCATTGCTCTCAGTATACAGTGGATATTTTGATGCTGTTGGTTGGCGGTGGGGAGTGGTGACGGGGATGGTGTTTTGAGCTGTGCATCAAGGGGACAGCCTTTATCTGAGAGGCCATACTTTCTTTCTCCATGGAGACCCGAGGACGATGGGAATGGCTGCCTGCTTCTGAATGAAGAGGCTCTGCTGCTGCCAGGACAGGGGGATATTCACCAACATGATGTACTGTGCATGGGTACACTGTAATATTAATGGAGTGAGAGACGGAGGGTCCAATCACAAGAATGAGATCTAAAGGTATTGTCAGATCAGCTGAAATGGTTATATATACCACATTCTCAATCCATATCACAGAACCAAACCAGACATCATACACCCAGAGGAGATATCTGTTCACCGTGAAACACTATGTAGACCAGGCTAGTGTACTGCTCAGTACAACCCAGCAATCTGTCCAGAGTGGATCACTATGCAGATCGCATCAGAGCATTGATCTACAAACCCGGACTAGATATCTGTCCAGCACGGGGAGCTATGCAGACCACAGCAGTGCATTGATCTTAAAAAAAACTCAATCAGATACTCTGACCAGCACAGTGAGCTATGCAGTTATCGTCTGTGAATTAATCTGTAAACCCGGAACTGTAAAAAGGTCGAGCTGTGTACATCACCCCAGTACATTGCTCTGTAATGCTGTGTTTGATCGCTTCTGAGCGTTGGAAAACTTGTCGCCGATACTGGAAATGACAGGATGTCTAGCTCCCATCCATTTACCACTCCATATTTCCATTGTGCCATGACAAGGGGGTGCTGTGGGTGTGAAACTCACTGCCAGAGAGAGATGGCGGGGTAATCCATGAAAATATTGCCAAATTGAAGGGGTTTGGGGTATAGATAGAGAGGGGAATATCGAAAGACATGTGTTCATAAATGTTGAATGTTGAAATGAAGAAAATTCAATTGTATCCTGCAACATGAGCCAGTATT
>NW_025156605.1:0-1464 GCF_004010195.1 Chiloscyllium plagiosum
GCAGGCGGTCTCCAGGGGTATTGTATATTCCTGTCATATAGCAGACAGTCTCCAGGGGTACTGTATATTCTTGCCAGATAGCAGGCAGTCTCCAGGGGGACTGTATATTCCTGCCATACAGCATGCAGTCTCCAGGGTTACTGGATATTCTTGCCATATAGCAGGCAGTCTCCAGGGGAACTGTATATTCTTCACATATAGCAGCCAGTCTCCAGGGATACTGTATGTTCCTGCCATGTAACAGGCAGTCTCCTGGGGTACTGTATATTCTTGACATATAGCAGCCAGTCTCCAGGGGTACTGTATGTTCCTGCCATATAGCAGGCAGTCTCCAGGGGTACTGTATATTCTTGACATATAGCAGCCAGTCTCCAGGAGTACTGTATATTCTTGCCATAGAACAGGCAGTCTCCGGGAGTATTGTATATTCCTGCCATATAGCATGAAGTCTCCAGGGGTACTGTATATTCCTGCCATATAGCAGCCAGTCTCCAGGGGTACTGTATATTCTTGCCATATAGCAGGTAATCTCCAGGGTTACTGGATAGTCTTGCCATATAGCAGGCAGTCTCCAGGGATCCTGTATATACTTGTCATGTATCAGGCAGTCTCCAGGGGTACTGTATATTCCTGCCATATAGCAGGCAGTCTCCTGGGGTAGTGTATATGCTTGACATAAAGCAGGCAGTCTCCAGGGTTACTGTATATTCCTGCCATATAGCAGGCAGTCTCCAGGGGAACTGTATATTCTTGACATATAGCAGCCAGTCTCCAGGGGTACTGTATATTCTTGCCATATAGCAGGCAGTCTCCAGGGGTACTGTATATACTTGTCATGTATCAGGCAGTCTTATATTCCTGCCATATAGTAGGCAGTCTCAAGGGTTACTGTATATTCTTGCCATATAGCAGGCAGTCTCCAGGGGGACTGTATATTCCTGCCAGATAGCAGGCAGTCTCCAGGAGTATTGTATATTCCTGCCATATAGCATGCAGTCTCCAGGGTTACTGGATATTCTTGCCATATAGCAGGCAGTCTCCAGGGGTATTGTATATTCCTGCCATATAGCATGCAGTCTCCAGGGTTCCTGGATATTCTTGCCAGATAGCAGGCAGTCTCCAGGGGTATTGTATATTCCTGCCATATAGCATGCAGTCTCCAGGGTTACTGGATATTCTTGCCATATAGCAGGCAATCTCCAGGTGTACTGTATATTCTTGCCATATGGCAAACAGTCTCCAGGGGTATTGTATATAATTGCCATACAGCAGGCAGTCTCCAGGTATACTGTATATAATTGCCATATAGCATGTAGTCTCCAGGGGTACTGTATATTCCTGCCATATAGCAGGCAATCTCCTGGGGTAATGTATGTGCTTGCCATAAAACAGGCAGTCTCCAGGGTTACTGTATATTCCTGCCATATAGCTGGCAGTCTCCAGGGGTATTGTATATTCTTGACA
>NW_025156606.1:0-1464 GCF_004010195.1 Chiloscyllium plagiosum
ATTACTTTTAAAAGGCACCAGGATGGATATTTCAATAGGAAAATTTTGGAAGTAAATGGGGGAAATGCGAGCAAATGGAACTGGATTAATTGAGGATATTTGGTCTTAATAGACGAGTGGTTCCGAAGGGTGCTGATCAGCCCCATGATTCTGTGATACTATTTGGAACGTTGCATGGCAACGTGGCCAGTCGCATCCTTCCCAACACCGGGAACTGGTAGAATCTCAGTACGCAGTGACAATTGGTGTTTGTGTACTGAGGGTCTATGCACAGCTTGATGCAGCTCCCCTCAAAGGGGGTGGGGGGAACATCAGGTTGAGGGCGATGTTGGGTATATTCGCATTCTACATTCGCTTGGCGCCTGCCCCATCCATTGTGCCGTCGCCACTTGGTATTTGTGTGCACACAGCTTGATGTAGCCGCAGACAAAGGGGCCATCAGGGTGAGGGCGGTGTTGGGTATGTTCATCCCCCCCTTACCTACGGTTTTGTACTTGGACTCTCTGCAGACACAGTCTATCTTAGGCTGCCAGATGAAGTGCAAGTTGCCTCGGGTGACTGAAACGTGCAGTTTTGGGGATCGGCCAGATCAGCGTCATGTCCAAGAACAGAGAGTGCATCACACCTGGTAACCAGGTTTTTACCCATAAATGGGGAGTGAGTGGTACTTCTAAAAGCCCAATGTCTGCTTCACTTTGGCCGTGCACTTCTCGCTAGATTTTATGCACACATCAACCCCTCTGAGCTACATTCCCAGCACCTTTAGGTAATCTGTCCTGACTGTGGGAATGAAGGATCAGTCAGCCGAGTTCCCACAGAACATGGCCTCACTCTTGCCTCAATTTACCTTGGTTTTCAAAGCCAGTTGGAACTGATCCCAGATGGTCATAGGTCTGTGCACTGACAGCTGGTCCCAGCAGAAAACGGTGACAAAATCATTGTATGGGGAGGCGTTGACCTGCAGGCCTCTACTGCCTGGAATAGTTACCCTTCTCAGGATCACATCCATCCTGATGGACTCACCAAAGGGCTCTATACAAAACACAAACAAGGCCAGTGAAACTGGGCAGCCCTGCCGAACTCCGGATCTGATGGGAAAGCTTCCAGATACCACCCGTTTATTGAGACTGCGCGAACGATGTTGTTGTGGAGCAGTCGGATCCAATTGCAGACTCCCTCCCCAAAGCCAATTTTGGAGAGTAGGTCCCACATGAAGGTGTGTGTGATATTCTGTCAAAAGCCTTCTCCTGGCCCAGGCTAATGAGGCAGGTGTCCACCCCCCTGACTTGTATGTAGGTGATCGTATCCTTCAGGAGTATAAGGCGCTCAGAGAGATTGTCCTGCCCAGTAGAACACAGATTTGGTTGGAATGGATCACCGACCCCAGAGCAGACCTGACTCAGTTGGTCATGACCTTAAGACATTATTTTTTAGTCTACATGCAGCAATGATATTGGCTTCAAT
>NW_025156607.1:0-1464 GCF_004010195.1 Chiloscyllium plagiosum
GTACAGACACACAGGATTAATTTAGAGAAATTGCTTTTTTTCTTGACGGAAATAAGATGAAAATATTTTTGATAGTGATGCACAAGATTAAAACAGATTGAGATATTACTGGCAATAAAAATGAACTGTGTCCGAGCAGTAATGGCACAAGGACGAAGATCAGATTTACGGTTTTGGGGCAAATAGTTCTGGAACTATGCAGAGCATGCTGCCTGTTCGAGTTGTGCAAGTGGAGGTGATCAATGATTAATGAATGAAATTCTCTCAGGACTGGAGAGAAATAAACTTGCAGGGTTTTGGGGATAGATGCAGAGTGAGACATATGGGATTGTGCAACAGAGAGCCAGCTTGGACTTGATGGGCCAATTGGCCACATTCTGTACCATAATGCATCTTTTTTATACGTGATTAATCTTTCTGGTTGCAATCCTCCAGAGATTAAATTATCATTTAGGTCAATCTGCTCTGTGCTCATTAGATTAGTTTACAGTGTGGAAACTGGCCCTTCAGCCCAACAAGTCCACACAGACGCACAACCCACCTAACACATTTGCCCCTTACCTAACACTACAGACAATTTAGCATGGCCAATTCACCTGACCTGCACATCTTTTGACTGTGGGAGGAAACCGGAGCACCCGAAGGAAACCCACGCAGACATGTGCTCCACACAGTCAGTCGCCTGAGGCGGGAATTGAACCCGGGTCTCTGGCGCTGTGAGGCAGCAGTGCTAACCACTGTGCCACCGTGCCGCCCTGGGTTAATCCATGTTGTCCTTCAATGGCGCAGAGTACATGGGAGCTAAAGTTTACTGTTTTATATTCAGTTCCGGAGAGTACACAGAACTGAACACATAAGGCAGTTTGGTCTAACCAGGATTGTGAATACCTCGGAACAACGCGAGCCATATCGATAGCTGTAATCTTTTCAGCTCGACTGAGCAAATAAAATATATACCTTCCACAAAAACAGAGCGATGATATTCTTATCCAGGTGAAAAGAATGACTGTCAGATGTCTGTCTGCAAATCCTTCCTATTTCATATTTCTTTCTCATCACATCTTCGAGCATTAGTCTATCACTGACCGAAGAGACAAAGACTTCTCTTGGTTCTGTTTGCTACAATAAAGAAAGCTAGCAATGCACCCTGCCAAAACTTACCCATGAAGCATTCCAAAGAGCAGCCCCCCCAGTCTATCCCTGTCACCCTACATTTGCCATGACTAACCCGTATATCCCTGGACACTGTGGGTAATCTCGTGTTGCCATGTCACCTAAGATTTCCTTGGTGAGTGGAAGCATTCCTGTGTAGATTCTGATCAAAGGGACACATTTTACGGAGCAAGTAATGAACTAGGTATGCGCCCCGTTCAGAATCAAATAGGGTTTACACCTCCCACAGGGTTTACAACCCCCACAGGGATTACACCCCCCACATGGTTTACACCCCCCACAGGGTTTACA
>NW_025156608.1:0-1464 GCF_004010195.1 Chiloscyllium plagiosum
AACTGAGCTCTAAGCCAATCAGTCCTCTCATCCTAGTCATTGTAATAGATTTTAAATAGTTGATAATATCACATTGATCCACGAGGAACTCCACACAGTTACAACTTTACAACCTGAACATCTCGAATGGTTATTCCCTGATAGTTAACTGGGTTTCCCCTGTTGTTGGGTAGCAAGCTAGAAAGGTTGGATGGCCTCATCCTCCGCTGTGTAATGTACTTAGTGGGCTGAATGAGTTCAATCTATTCCTGTATAAATCCTTAAAGGGCAGAATGGTCTCCCCCTGTCTCATTATAACGATGTTGACTGGCTGAATGGGATCTTTCTGTACCTCTGTAACATTACAGAGTGCTTGAGAGAACAACACATGGGTTCGGAGCAGCAGCTGGCCATTCAGCCCCTTGAGCCTGCTGCGCCTTTCAGAATGTATATTGTTGATGTGATTGTAACTAAACATCACTTTCATGTCTGTTCCCAATAAACATGGAGTCTCCAGGTCATCAAAGTTCAATGGAACCCAACCTTGAGTGTTTTCTGTAATCCAGTCTTCACTGCTCCCATAGGGATGAGAACACCACAGATTACACAACCCTACAGAGAAGGGAGCATTCCCTTCTCAGTCTGAAAGAGTGGCGATTGGTTTGAGGGGAATACATTTTGAGAATAGGACCTATTCTCAAAATGTATTCCCCTCAAACCAATCACCACTCTTTTGATATATAAGGAGTCGACAATTAGAAACAGATATCGAACACTCAGCCCATCAAACCTTTTCACATTCCCATTAACTCTCCTAAACCAAATACTTATCAAATTCAGTTTCCACTGACCTCGTGGAAAGACAATTCCAGGAAAGATCATATAAGCAATGAACACTGGAACAGAATAAGGCCATTCAGCCCATCTTTTATGGGATGATATTTGATCATGGCTAAAATATTTCTGAACCCCATTCTCCTGCCTTTTCCGACTAAGTGATGATAGCTTATTCATTAAAAAAGGTATATATCTCTGTATTAAAGATCGTGTGTGCCTGTATATGGGGTTATGTTTGTGTGGAAATGTCCATATATATGTGCGTATCTCTGTGAGCATGTGTTATGTTTGTTAGTTTCAGTATCTCAGTTTGTGTGTACGTCTGTCTGCATCTCTGTGCAAAGTTGGTTTTGAAATAAATATATTGAACTTGAAATCAACATCTTCCTCCTCCTCCTCTCTCTCCGTCTGTCCCTGTTGTGCATGGAGTTCATAGAATCGCTACAGTGTGGAAACAGGCCCTTCGACCCAACAGGTCCACACTGACCCTTCGAAGAGTAACCCACCCAGACTCGTTCAAATGCTATGCTATGCTTAACCATGAATAATGCCTCTAATCTACACATCCTTTGGCACTATGGAAATTTTAGCATGTCCAATTCACCTAATATCCAGACCTTTGGACTGTGGGTGGAAACAGAAGAATCC
>NW_025156609.1:0-1464 GCF_004010195.1 Chiloscyllium plagiosum
GTGTTTTGGAATTTGTATCACAGTGATGCACTCCAGAAAAAGTGTTTTGGAGCTAGTATCACAGTGAAGCACTCCAGGAAGAGTGTTTTAGTTTTAGTATCACAGGGAAGCACTCCAGGAAAAGTGTTTTGGAATTAGTATCACAGTGAAGCAGTCCAAGGAAAAGTGTTCTGGAATTAGTATCACAGTGATGCACTCCAGGAAAAGTGTTTTGGAGCTAATATCACACTGAAGCACTCCAGGAAAAATGTTTTGGAGTTAGTATCACAGTGAAGCACTCCAGGAAGAGTGTTTTAGTGTTAGTATCACTGTAAAACACTCCAGGAAGAGTGTTTTGGAGTTAGTAGGACAGTGAAGCATTCCAGGAAAAGTTTTCTGGAATTAGTATCACAGTGAAGCACTCCAGGAAAAGTGTTCTGGAGTTAGTATCACAGTCAAGCACTCCAGGAAATTTGTTTTGCGGTTAGTATCACAGGAAAGCACTCCAGGAAAAGTGTTCTGGAATTAGTATCGCAGTGATGCACACCAGGTCAAGTGTTTTGGAGCTAGTACCACAGTGAAGCACTCCAGGAAGAGTGTTTTAGTGTTAGTATCACAGTGAAGCACTCCAGGAAGAATGTTTTGGAGTTAGTATCACAGTGAAGTGCTCTGGGAACAGCGTTTTCGAGTTAGTTTCACAGGGAAGCATTCCTAGGAAAAGTGTTCTGGAATTAATGTCACAGTGATGCACTCCAGGAAAAGTGTTTTGGAGCTAGTATCACAGTGAAGCACTCCTGGAAAAGTATTCTGGAGTTAGTATCACAGTAAAACATTCCAGGAAAATGTTTTAGGGTTAGTATCACAGTGAAGCACTCCAGGAAAAGTGTTCTGAAGTTAGTATCACAGTGAAGCACTCCAGGAAAAGTGATTTTGGGTTTGTGTCACAGTGAAGCACTCCAAGGAAAAGTGTTTTGGAATTTGTATCGCAGTGATGCACTCCAGGAAAAGTGTTTTGGAGCTAGTATCACAGTGAAGCACTCCAGGAAGAGTGTTTTAGTGTTAGTATCACAGGGAAGCAATCCAGGAAGAATGTTTTGGAGTTAGTATCACAGTGAAGCACTCCAGGAAAAGTGTTTTGGAATTAGTATCACAGTGATGCCCTCCAAGGAAAAGTGTTCTGGAGTTAGTGTCACAGTGATGCACTCCAGGAAAAGTGTTTTGGAGCTAGTATCACAGTGAAGCACTCCAGGAAAAGCGTTTTAGGGTTAGTATCACAGTGAAGCACTCCAGGAAAAGAGTTTTAGGGTTAGTCTCACCGTGAAGCACTCGAGGAAAAGTGTTCTGGAATTAGTATCACAGTGATGCACTCCAGAAAAAGTCTTTTGGTGCTCGTATCACAGTGAAGCACTCAAGCAAGTGTGCTTTACGGTTAGTATCACAGTGAAGCACTCCAGGTAAAGTGTTCTGGAATTCGTATCACAGTGA
>NW_025156610.1:0-1464 GCF_004010195.1 Chiloscyllium plagiosum
AAGAAGATTTATAAAGGAAGATCATTTTACGTTATCTATATGGAGTTCAACAAAGTTCTGGTTGCAGGTTTGCTAGCTGAGCTGGAAGGTTCATTTCCAGACGTTTTGTTACTGTACTAGGCAACATCTTCAGTGGGCCTCCGGGTGAAGCACCATTCATGATTCCTGCTTTCTATTTATATATTCAGGTTTATTTGGATTTGGTGATGTCATTTCCAGTGATGTTGTCATTTCCTGTTCTTTTTCTCAAGGTGTGGTAGATGGGGTCTAACTCAATGTGTATGTTGATAGAGATCCATTTGGAATGCCATGCTTCTAGGAATTCTCGAGCATGTCTCTGTTTGACTTGTCCTCGGATGGCTGTGTTATCCCAGTTGAAGTGGTTTCCTTCCCTATCTGTATGTAAGGATATTAGTGAGAGAGGGTCATGCCATTTTGTGGCTAGTTAATGTTCATGGTCCTTGAAAGTGGATTTGCAGTTAGACAAGCGACTGAAGAAGGCGTTTGCTATGCTTGCCTTTATTGGTCAGTGCATTGAATATGGAGTTGGGATGTCATGTTCGGGCTGAAAAGGACATTGGTGAAGCCACATTTGGAATACTTTCTTTTCAATTCATTTTGTGGTATGTGGGCATCGCTGGCTGGCCAGCATTTACTGCCTGTCCCTAGTTGCCCCTTGACAAGGTGGTGATGAGCTGCCTCCTTGAATCACTTCCATCCCACTGTTGTGGCTTAACCCACAATGCCATTAAGGAGGGAATTCCAGGATGTTGACCCAGCGACAGTGAAGGATTACCAATAAATTTCCAAGTTAGGCTTGTGAGTGGCTTCATGTTCCTGTTTTCTGCTACTCTTGTCCTTCCAGGTGGAAGTGGTCATGGGTTTGGAAGGTGCTATCTGAGGATTTTGGCTTAATTTCTGCAGTGCATCTTGTGGATAACACACACTGCTGCTGCTGACCACCAGTGACTGTTAGAGTTGCACCCATCCAGGCAAGTGGAGAATATTCCATTACACTCCTGACTAGTGCTTTGTGGATGGTGGATAGGCTTTTGGAAATCAGGAGGTGAGTTACACTACTTGCATTTCCCCTGCTCTTGCAGCCACTGCATTTATGTGTTGTGTCCAGTTGAGTTTCTGACCAATGATAACTCTCAGGCTGTTGGGAGTGGGCGACTAAGTATTGGCAACACCACTGAATGTAAAGGAATGGTGCTTAGTTTGTCTCTTATTGATTATGGTCATAGCCAGACATTTGTGTAGCATGAATATTACTTGCCACTTGTCAGCCCAAGCCTGGATAGTTTCCAGATCTTGTTGAATTTGAACATAGAACAATTGAGCGCATACAGGCCCTTTGGGCCTCTATGTTGCATCGACCTGTGAAACTGCTCTGAAGCCACCACTCCATTATCATCTATATATTCATCCAATGACCATGTAGATGCCCTTAAAGGTGATGAG
>NW_025156611.1:0-1464 GCF_004010195.1 Chiloscyllium plagiosum
TCAATCAGCAGGATCTCATGTTACATCGATCAACAGCTATAATAATCTCAATCAGCAGGATCTCCTGTTACATAGGTCAATAGCTATAATAATCTCAATCAGCAGGATCTCCTGTTACATCGATCAATAGCTATAATAATCTCAATCAGCAGGATCTCCTGTCACCTAGATCAATAGCTGTAATAATCTAAAACAGCAGGATCTCCTGTTACAAAGATCAATAGCTATAATTATTTCAATCAGCAGGATCTCCTGTTACATAGATCAATAGCTATAATAATCTCAATCAGCAGGATCTCCTGTTACAAAGATCAATACCTATAATAATCTCAATCAGCAGGATCTCCTGTTACACAGATCAATAGCTATACTAATCTCAATCAGCAGGATCTCCTGTTACATAGATCAATATCTATAATAATCTCAATCAGCAGGATCTTCTGTTACACAGATCAATAGCTATAATAATCTCAATCAGCAGGATCTCCTGTTTCATAGATCAATAGCTTTAATAATCTCAATCAGCAGGATCTTCTGTTACACAGATCAATAGCTATAATAATCTCAATCAGCAGGATCTCCTGTTACATAGATCAATAGCTATAATAATCTCAATCAGCAGGATCTCCTGTTACAAAGTTCAATAGCTATAATAATCTCAATCAGCAGGATCTCCTTTTACATCGATCAATAGCTATAATAATCTCAATCAGCAGGATCTCCTGTTACATAGATCAATAGCTATAATAATCTCAATCAGCAGGATCTCCTGTTGCATAGATCAATAGCTATAACAATCACAATCAGGAGGAACTCCTGTTACAGCGATCAATAGCTATAATAATCTCAATCAGCAGGATTTCCTGTTACATAGATCAATAGCTATAATAATCTCAATCAGCAGGATCTCCTGTTCCAGCGATCAATAGCTATAATAATCTCAATGAGAAGGATTTCCTGTTACATCGATCAATAGCTATAATAATCTCAATCAGCAGGAACTCCTGTCACAGCGATCAATAGCTATAATAATCTCAATCAGGAGGAACTCCTGTTACAGTGATCAATAGCTATAATAATCTCAATCAGCAGGATCTCCTGTTACATAGATCAATAGCGATAATAATCTCAATCAGCAGGATCTCCTGTTACATCGATCAATATCTTTCATAATCTCAATCAGCAGGATCTCCAGTTACATCGATCAATAGCTATAATAATCTCAATCAGCAGGATCTCCTGTTACATCTATCAATAGCTATAATAATCTCAATCAGCAGGATCTCCTGTTACATCGATCAATAGCTATAATAATCTCAATCAGCAGGATCTCCTGTCACCTAGATCAATAGCTGTAATAATCTCAAACAGCAGGATCTCCTGTTACAAAGATCAATAGTTTTATAATTTCAATCAGCAGGATCTCCTGTGACATAGATCAATAGCTATAATAATCTCAATCAG
>NW_025156612.1:0-1464 GCF_004010195.1 Chiloscyllium plagiosum
GTTCCTGTCTGGGTTAGATGCAGAAAGTCTAATTTGTAATCGTGTCACCTTCTGTAGAAGCGGTCCCAACGTCCAACAAATCTGAACCCCTCCCTCTTACACCATCCGTCAAGCCTCGTGTTCATCCAGCGTATTTTCTCATTTCTACACTGGCTAATATGTGGCACTGGTAATAATCCCGAGATCACTACCATTCAGGTCCTCCTTTATAACTTCTCTCCTTGCTCCCACTATTTTGCTTTCAGGAGCTCATCTCGTTATTTACTTTTATTGTTGGTGCCTGTATGCACCAAGACAACTGGCTGTTCAAACTCCCATTTTAGAATGCTCTGAAGGCCACCGGTAACATCCCTGACTGAGCACTTGGGAGGCTACATACCATCCCGAAATACCTTATGAATATCGTCCCACGAGTCTTTTTTACCGCCCTTCTGAACAGCAGTGCCCACCACAATGCCATGATCTTGGCAACTGCTGCCCTCCCCTGGTGAGCCATCTCCATCAACAGTACTCCATACAGTAAGCTTGCTTTGGAGTGTGATAACCGCAGTGGGCACATGCACTGTCTTCCTACACGTTCTTTACAGCATTTTGGTCACCAATTCATTGTCTTGCTCAGGGATTCCAAACTGAAGTGTGACCAGTTCATTAAATCGTACATTTCAGACAGAGGTAGTTATGTTTATCGTTAATGGGGATGAATAAGTAACGATGAGGATTGATGAAAGCAGAGCGGTAGATGTGATCTATATGGACTTCAGTAAGGCGTTCAAAAAGATTGCTCATGGGAGACTGATTAGCAAGGTTAGATCTCACCTCACAGAATACAGGGTGAACCAAACATTTGGACATAGAACTGGCTCAAAGATAGAAGACAGAGGGTGGTGGTGGAGGTAGGTTTTTCAGACTGGAGACCTGTGACCAATTGACTGCCATAAGAATCAGTGCTGGGTGCACTACTTTTTGTCATTTATATAAATGATTTGAATGAGAGCATAATAGATACAGGTAAGTTTGCAGATGTCACCAGAATTGGAGGTGCAGTGGACAGCGAAGAGGGTTTGCTCAGATATCAACAGGATCTTGATCAGATGGGAAAATGGTCTGAGGAGTGGCAGATGGAGTTTAATTCAGATAAATGTGAAGTGCTGAATTTTGGGAGAGCACATCTTAGCAGAGCTTATACACTTAATGGTAATGTCCTAGGGAGTGTTGGTAAGCAAATAGACCTTGGAGTGCAGGTTCATAGCTTCTTGAAGGTGGAGTCGCAGGTAGATTGGATAGTGAAGAAGGCGTTTGTTGTGCTTTCTCTTATTGTTCAGAGTATTGAGTTCAGAAGTTGGGAGGTCATGTTGCGGCTGTACATGACATTGCTTACGCCACTGTTGGAATATTGTGTGCAGTTCTGGTCTCATTGCGATCGGAAGAAAATTGTGAAACTTGAAAGGGTTCAGAAAAGATTTA
>NW_025156613.1:0-1464 GCF_004010195.1 Chiloscyllium plagiosum
AATACTGATGTCCTGGACAAGTTCTACAGTGTTGCCTGAACACCAATCCTCATATTGGCTGATGCCCTCTCCCAATTTATGGGTGTCCCGCTCTAATTCTCCCATCCAGTATTGTGCTGCCCCAAAACTCCCACTTAGTACTCCACTGCACCAAATCTGCCATTGAGTGCTACACTGCACCAAGTTCTCCCATTTCGAGCTAAACGTCACAGATTCTCACATTATCTGATGTCCTTTTCCAAACTCTCATATTTCGATACACCCTTGCACATTTCTTCCATTCTGTACTTCCTTGCAATGATTCTGCAATTTCGTGGTCTACAGCCAGAATTCTCTAATTTTGGCGATCCCTGCATCAAATCTCCAAATTACCGATCCTACCCATATCCTCCGTTCACTGGTGAAATGCAGGAACCCTCCCATTTCGTGCTGCACTATATTGAATCTCCACCACTGCTCCTTTTCAACGGTTGACCTATTTATTGCCCGTGTTCTCCCATTTGATCTAACTTTCGAAGTTATCAGCACCCCGCACCAGGTTTCTCATTTACTGATGTCCCGCAAGAATTCTTCAAGTCAGTGTTCCTTACCACCATTTCCGCCTATTACTGATGTCCTGAACAGGTTCTCCACTCAGTGTTGCCTTATACCAATCCTCATATTGACTGGTGCCCTCGCCCAATTTAGGGGTGCCCTAGTCTAATTCTGCCATCCTGTATTATCATTTCCCACTTCTTCCATTTAGTGCTAAACTGCACAAATTCTCCCATTATCCCCAATTTAGTGGAACGCTGCTAGAATTCTTAAATTTAGGTTTGGACAAGTTAGACAGAAGGGTGTGCTAAACATATCAATGGCTGTATTTTGGGCTGAGCTTCCCTGGACCAATTCTCCCATTTACCAATTCTGCACAAATCCCGAAAATACACCAATTCTCCCTTTTAGTATTATCCTGTCCCCGTTCTCCCAGTTAGAATTTAATGGCACCTGCCTGAATTCTGCAATTATTGATGCCCTGCATGACTTCCTTCCATTTAGTTGTTTCCTGATACAATTCTTCCACCTTTGGCTAGCCTGCTGATTTTTTTTTTCATTTAGTAGTGCACTTAACAGAATTTCCAATTTACTGATGCTTGCAACATTTCTCCTTTTTACTGGTTCCCTGCCCCAATTTCCCAATGTAGACATGCTGTGTTCCAATTCTCTAGTACATTGGCACACCCGTCAATTTTCTATTGCAATTGCATTTTGCACAGAATCTCCCATTTATTGATTCCCAACAAGTCTCCCATTTACTCATACCCCTGGACGAATTCTTCCATTTTCTGATGCTCCACTAATTTTCTCATTTACCGCTGTCATGCCTCAGTTCCCTAATTTATTTCTACTGTGCATCAGGTCTTCCATTTAGTATTTCTCTGCAATCATTCACCCATTTAGTGGTCTTCAGTCAGAATTCTCTAA
>NW_025156614.1:0-1464 GCF_004010195.1 Chiloscyllium plagiosum
CTGACCAAATTCCTCAACACAAAGGACATTTAGGTCTTACACCGCTGTTCACAATCTGTTTGAGCCGAAAACGTGTCACGCCACCAAAATGAAGATCAAAGACCCCTCAAGATGGGATTCTTAGTTCAAGATTGGTCAAAAGAATTGACAAATGTGGTCTGTTCAAAAACCAAAGATCATTCAATTAACATGCCTTGACGCAATTCTATCAAGCAAAATAGAGATTGAAACTTCAGTGTTCAGTGGTGAAGTTGCACAAATACATTTGAAAATTACACATTATTTATATGTTCTTTAAGAAATAGTACAGCCTTAATTACAAAAAAAACCTATCACATATAGTAAAGTGACATGGTTTACAGCAAGTTAATCCAATGATATTTCCTGGGAAAGGGTTCTTAATGAGAAGAAAAGACCACTTAACTGTAACATGCTGATATAATTGACAGCAGGCTAATCCAATGGTATTCCTTGGAAAAGAAATTTAAGTACATTGTCAGTTCAAGGTTAGTTCAAATGATAAATTAATGTGTCAGTATTCAATTTATTGTCCTCTTATTTTTGAATTTCATCTTAAATCTGCAAATCAGGGCATTTTCTAGTATTCATTTAATTCAATAAACCATTTTGTAGTAAATAAAAATCTACACATACTTGTTGCCTAAATTCAAATTTTACATCCTCATAACCAGGAGATTTAGAGTCTCCTCAGTTTAGGGCACTGACTCTGTGCTGGCTAGTTAAATAAATATAACCAGGAAATTTAGAGTCTTCTCGTTAACGCACTGACTCGGTGCTGGCTGGTTAAATAGAAATAATCAGGAGATTTAGAGTCTGCTCATTTTAGGGCACTGACTCAGTGCTTTCTGTTTAAATATATATAACCAGGAAATTTAGAGTCTCGTCAGTTTTGGATACTCCCTCTGGATTGATTGGTTAATTATCTTTTAGCAAAAGATTTCGAGTCTCCTCAGATTAGGGCACTGACTCTGTTCTGGCTGCTTAAATGAATATGTATATATATAGGAGATTTATGGTCTCTTCAGATTAGGGCACTGACTCTGTTCAGTCTTTTTAAATATCTATAATCAGGAGATTTAGAATCTGCTCATTACAGAGCACTGACTTTGTGCTGGCTGGTTAAATAAACATATATATAACCAGGTAATTGAGAGTCTGCTCAGTTTCGGCACAGACTCTGCACTGGCTGGTTAAATATATATACATATACATATATATCCAAGAGATTTCGAGAATCCTCAGTTTAGAGCATGTCTCTGTGCTGTCTTTTTAAATATATATATAACCAGGAGATTTAGAGTCTCCTCATTTTAAGGCACTGACTCTGTGCTGGCTGGTTAATTACATATAACCAGGAGACAATAGACAATAGGTGCAGGAGGAGGCCATTCTGACCTTCGAGCCTCCACTTCCATTCAATATGATCATGGCCGATCATTCTTA
>NW_025156615.1:0-1464 GCF_004010195.1 Chiloscyllium plagiosum
CTCCCTCCCTCCCTCCAGGTGCCGGTGAGTTGGAGGGTGAGGTGATGACAGAGGAGGACTCGATGTCGGGCCGAATGTCCACCTCCACCACCAGCAGCCAGCGATCTCAGTCCCTCGAGGGTCTCAGTGACCTCCCTACCGAGGGTCAGAAGCTGCTACACCAGACCCGGATCCGGCCTAAACCCCATCGGAATAACCGGCGCCCCCCCACAATCCCCGGAGCCCGTGGGACAGCAACAGCAGGCCATTCAGCCCCTCTCCCCCATCCCCAGAGCCCGTGGGACAGCAACATCCGGCCATTCGGCCCCTCTCCCCCATCCCGGAGCCTATAGGACAGCAACATCAGGCCATTCGGCCCCTCTACCCCATCCCCAGAGCCCGTGGGACAGCAACATCAGGCCATTCGGCCCCTCTCCCCCATCCCCAGAGCCTGTGGGATAGCAACATCAGGCCATTCGGCCCCTCTTCCCCATCCCCAGAGTCCGTGGGACAGCAACATCAGGCCATTCGGCCCCTCTCCCCCATCCCCATAGCCCGTGGGATAGCAACATCAGGCCATTCGGCCGCTCTCCATCATCCCCAGAGCCCGTGGGACAGCAACATCAGGCCATTCGGCCCCTCTCCCCAATCCCCAGAGCCCGTGGGACAGCAACACCAGGCCATTCAGCCCCTCTCCCCCATCCCCAGAGCCCGTGGGACAGCAACATCCGGCCATTCAGCCCCGCTCCCCAATCCCCGGAGCCCGTGGGACAGCAACACCAGGCCATTCGGCCCCTCTCCCCCATCCCGGAGCCTATAGGACAGCAACATCAGGGCCATTCGGCCCCTCTACTATAGGACAGAACATCAGGCCATTCGGCCCCTCTACCCCATCCCCAGAGCCCGTGGGACAGCAACATCAGGCCATTCGGCCCCTCTCCCCCATCCCCAGAGCCTGTGGGATAGCAACATCAGGCCATTCGGCCCCACTCCCCAATCCCCGGAGCCCGTGGGACAGCAACACCAGGCCATTCGGCCCCTCTACCCCATCCCCAGAGCCCGTGGGACAGCAACACCAGGCCATTTAGCCCTGGAGCCCATCAGACAGGAACAGGAGGCCATTCAGCCCCTCCCTCCTCCAGCCTGTCACACAGGAACAGTAGGCTATTCAGCCCCTCCCTCCTCCAGCCTGTCACACAGGAACAGGAGGCCATTCAGCACCTCTCCCTCCTCCAGCCTGTCACACAGGAACAGGAGGCCATTCAGCCCCTCCCTCCTAAAGTCAACCTCCTAACTCGTCCCCTTTGCTGTCCCCTTCCAGAACGATCAGCCAACGCGAGAGGAGGGGAATGGAGGCGAGAGGAAACTGGACGAGGGGTTAGAAAACTTCTACACGTGGGGTCCAGTCCCCCCGGAGCAAGCTGGGTTAGTCATGGGCTTTCAGACTCGGTATCCCCCCGGGGTGGGGGAGCCCAGAACTAGAGG
>NW_025156616.1:0-1464 GCF_004010195.1 Chiloscyllium plagiosum
AAAATTCTCACATTTCGATAAGCCCTTTCCCAAATTTTCCATGTAGTAGTTCCTTGCAGTGAGTCTCCAGTTTAGTGGAGAACTGCCAGAATTCTTAAATTTAGGCGTGGACAAGTTGGACTGAAGGGTCTGTTTCCGTGCTGTACATCTCTAAGGCTGTAATTAGTGCTCCGCTTCCCTGTACCAATTCTCCCATTTACCAATCCTGCACTAATTCGGGAATTTCACCAACTCACCCATTGAGGTTATCCTGCCCCAGTCCTCCCACTTACAATTTAATGGCACCCCTGCATGAATTCTCCAATTAATGTTGCCCTGCATCAATTTCTTCCATTTAGTTGTTCCCTGATACACATCTTCAACGTTAGGATGCCTTGCTGATTTTTTTTTTCATTTAGTGATGCACTGAACTGAATCTCCAATTTACCAATGCTTACGACACTTTTTTTTCTTTTTATTGATTCCCTGGCCGCTAATCCCCAATTTAGACATGCTCTGCTCCAATTTTCCAATATATTGGCACTCCCACCAATTTTTAATGTAACGGCACTGTGCAGCAGATCTCCCAATTATTGTTTCCACCAAATCTCCCATTTACTCAAGTCCCTGTACTAATTCTTCCATTCACTGATGCCTTAGCAGATTCTACCATTTAAGGGAGCGCTACTCTAATTCCCCCATTTACCATGCACCCATTCTCTAATTTAGCTCCACTGGGCACCAGGTCTTCCATTCAGTCTTTCTGTGCAACAATTCTCCCATTTAGTAGTCCGCTGCCAGAATTCTCTGATCTTGCGATCCCTGCATCAAATCTCCAAATTACCGATCCTACACATATCCTACACATAGTGGTGAACTGCACCAACTCCCCCATTTCATGGGACACGCTATTGAATCTCCACCACTAATCCTTTGCAACATTTCTCCTATTCACTGATTCACAGCCCGTGTTCTCCCATTTGCTCCAATTCTCTAAGTTATCATCACCCTGCACCATTTACTGATACACCACACAATTCTCCAATTCAGTGTTGCTTAGCACTATTTCGCCCAATTACTGATGTCCTGAACAAGGTCTCCACTCAGCAATCCTCATATTGATTGATACTCTCGCCCAATTTAGGGGTGCCCTATACTAAATCTCCCAAAAGGTTTCCTGCCCCAATTCTCCCATTTAGTTCAACACAGCATAACTCACCCATTTAGTGCTGAACTGCACTAATTCACACATTATCTGATGCCCTGTTGCCTATTCTCACACTTCATTAATCCCTTTACCAATTTTTCCAATTGTGTAGTTTGTTGCAATGATTCTCAAATTTAGTGGAGAGCTGCCAGAATTCTGAAATTTAGGCGTGGACAAGTTAGACTGAAGGGTCTGTTTCTGTGCTGGACATCCGTGCTCCACTGCACCAATTTGCCATCATCGGATGCCACGTTCCAAATTCTCTGATTTCGATAAGC
>NW_025156617.1:0-1464 GCF_004010195.1 Chiloscyllium plagiosum
CCACACTGTAAGTAATCTAATCTAATCACTGTCCCCATGACGTGTCCTACCTGCCTATCTCCCCACCTATCCACTCCACTCTCCTTTCTGACCTATCACCTTTACCCCCAACCACATTCACCTATTGCCCTCTCAGCTACCTTCCCCCCCAGCCACTCCCCCCTCCCATTGATCTCTCCATCCCCGAGGCTCCCAGCCCCATTCCTGACGAAGGGCTCCTGCCTGAAACGTCGATTCTCCTGCCCCTCAGATGCTGCCTGACCTGCTGTGCTTTTCCAGCAACACACTCTCCACTCTGACCTCCAGTATTTCTCCTGGGGTTACCAGCTCAGTGACGTTCCTACTCTTCCCTGTGCTCCCAGGGGATGGAGTGATTGGAGACAGTAACAAGATCTGGGGGATTCTGACCAGCGTCCACACGAGGAGCTTACGGTTGACCATCCCTCAGGACGAGGAGGATGATGAGGTGCAGACCGTCTCATCTCAAGAGGAGAGAGGTACAGAGACCCTGCAGGGTGAGGGTCTCCCAGCGCACTGTCACTGACCTGGGATAGCACCTGCTGCTGGAGGGAGTGGCTGCTCATCCTGTCCCATCCCATCCCAACCCATCTAATCCCGTCATGTCCAATCCAATCCCATCCCATTCCACCGGCGCCAGATATGGTCAAATATCTGTGAGCTTCTGCGCGCAGATCTAAGTTTCCTATTTCCTACAATCATTCCACACTCTTCAAACTGAATTGCATGTTTGTAAAAATTACTAATAACTTGGTTTTACCTAAACTCACCGGTCTGAAGCTCCTCTGATCCTCAAAGCCAGTTTCTGCTGTTAGATTACTGAATGGACTCACAAACTCTTAACATTCGCCTGTCCCTGTGATTTTATTTTTGCTGCTGTTTACCTGTTGTTTAGTACCGACGCTACTTCACTCTGTGATCTGCCTGTGTTGCTCGCGAAACAAAGCGTTTCACTGTGCCTCGGTACACGTGACAATAAATTCAATTCAATTCCAACCAAACCCCTATCCCAGCGAAAGCTGCATGGAATGGGATGCTTCCAAGGATCTACTGGGAAACTGTGTGTGATCACACAACCTTTGACCCACAAGCAGATGGATTCTGTCACTGAGACAATGTGTGGGATCGCACTCTTCATTTGAGTTCCTGAGGGCGGGGCTTGTGTTCCCAAGGGCGGGTCCCCAAGCCCCATTGTGGGAGTAGGGTAAGGTATCTAATGGGGGTGGGGTTGAGGGAGGATTGACGGAGCCACACCCACTCCCCCTCCACCTCACCCCCACCCGAGACTGTCCCCATCAAACACTCCCAGGACAGGGACAGCTCAGGGTTAGATACAGAGTAAAGGTCCCTCTACACTGTCCCCATCAAACACTCCCAGGACAGGGACAGCACAGGGTTAGACACAGAGTAAAGTTCCTCTACACTGTCCCCATCAAACACTCCCAG
>NW_025156618.1:0-1464 GCF_004010195.1 Chiloscyllium plagiosum
AGCCTCAGTCACTGACAGGGATTGAATCTCAGTGAGTGACAGGGATTGAACCTCAGTCAGTGATTGGAATTGAACCTCAGTCAGTGACAGGGATTGAACCTTCGTCGGTTACAGGGATTGAGGCTCAGTCAGTGACAGGGATTGACACTCAGTCAGAGACAGGGATTGAACATTAGTCTGTGACAGGGATTGAATCTCAGTCAGTGTCATGGATTAAACCTAAATCAGTGACAGGGATTGAATCTCAATCAGTGAAAGGGATTGAACCTCAGTCTGTGACAGGGATTGAGAGTGAAAGGGATTGAATCTCAATCAGTGACTGGGATTGAATCGCAGTCAGTGACAGGGATTGAATCCAAGTCAGTGACACAGATTGAACCACAGTCAGTGACAGGGATTGAATCTCAGTCAGTTACAGGGATTGAACCTCCGTCAGTGACAGGAATTGAATCTCAATTAGTGTCAGGGATTGAATCTCAGTTAGTGACAGGGATTGACAATCAGTCAATGACAGGGATTGAAACTCAGTCAGTAACTGGGATTGAATCTCAGTCATTGGCTTGGATTGACCCTCAGTCTGTGACAGGGATTGACCCTCAGTCAGTGACAGGGATTGAACCTTAGTCAGTGAGAGGGATTGAACCTCAGTCAGTGACAGGGTTTGAATCTCCATCTGTGACAGAGTTTGAACCTCAGTCAATCATAGGAATTGATCCTGAGACAGTGACAGGGATTGACATTCAGTCAGTGACAGGGAGTGAATCTCAGTCAGTGACAGGGATTCAATCTCAGTCATTGACAGTGATTGACCCTCAGTCAGTGACAGAGAATGAATTTCAGTCAGTGACAGGGATTGAGCCTCTGTCAGTGACAGGGATTGACCCTCAGTCAGTGACAGGGACTGACCCTCAGTCAGTGACAGATAGTGAATCTCAATTAGTGACAGGTATTGAGCCTCAGTCAGTGACAGGGATTGAATCTCAGTCCGTGACAGGGACTGAGCCTCAGTCAGAGACAGGGATTGGACCTCAGTCAGTCGCAGGGACTGACCCTCAGTCAGTGACAGATAAAGAATCTCAGTCAGTGACAGGGATTGACCCTCAGTCAGGGACAGGGATTAAATCTCAGTCTGTGACAGGGATTGAACCTCAGTCAGCGACATGGATTGAGCCTCAATCAGTGACGGGGATTGAGACACAACCAGTGACAGGGATTGAATCTCAGTCAGTGACAGGGATTGAATCTCAATCAGTGACAGGAATTGAATCTCAGTCAGTGACAGGGATTGACAATCAGTCAGTGACAGGGATTGAATCTCAGCCTGTGACTGGGATTGAATCTCAGTCATTGGCTTGGATTGACCCTCAGTCTGTGACAGGATTTGACACTCAGTCAGTGACAGAGAATGAACCTCAGACAGTGACAGGGATTGAATGTCAGTCAGTGACAGGGATTGAGCCTCAG
>NW_025156619.1:0-1465 GCF_004010195.1 Chiloscyllium plagiosum
TTCACAATGGATTCAGGATCTTACCCACGACAGTGGTTAAATTATTCATCATGGGTTTTGTTTTTGTCTTTTTCCTTATTCCATTGTTAAAAAGGGGTGTCACGTTAGTGGGTTTCCAGTGCTCTAGGATCGTTCCCTACTCTAGTGATTGCTGAAAGATCTCCACGATTGCCTCCACTCCCTCTTTCAGCTATCTCCTGTATAATACTGGGATGTAGTCCATCTGGACAAGGTTATTTAACAGCTTCGGGTCATTACATTTTTTTTCTAGCATGTTCTCCATGGTTCTCCTCAATCTCTTGAATGTTTAAGGTATTACTCGTGCCTTCCACCATGAAAGCTGATGCAAAGTAATTATTCAGTTCCTTGGCTATTTTCTCGTTCCCCACTGCTATCTCTCTAGTATCATTTCCCAGCAGTCCAATGTTCACTTTTGCCGCTCTTTTGCACTTTTCATATCGAAAGAAACTGTTATAGTCTTCCTTTACATTACTGGCTAGTTTACCCCCATATTTAATAATCTCCCTCCTTATTTTATTTTGTTTGCCCTCTGTTTTGTCTTTTTAAGCTTTCCAATCCTCAGGTTTCCCACTGCGCTTTGCCACATTATATCATTTCTCTTTTGCTTTCATGCTATACCTGACTTCCCTAGTCACTATGGTTGTCCCGTACTCCCTATACAAGCCTCTTTTTCCTCAGGATAAATCTCTGCCGTATCCTGAATTACTCCAAAAATCTCTTGCCATTGCGGTTGTACTGTCTTTCCTGCTGGGCCCGTCTCCCAGTCAATTCTACCCAGCTTCTCACTCCTGTCTCTGTAATTGTCTTTATTCAGCTGTAATACCGTTACTTCTGATTCTAACTTCTCCATCTGAAATTGCAGAGTAAATTCTATCATATTATGATCACAGTCAGGTTCAGCTCCCCTCATCTAGTCTGCCTGCACAAGCTGCTCCAAAAAGCCATCTCGTAAACATTCCACGAATTCCCTTTCTTATCAACCACTATCAATCTGAATTCCCAGTCCATCTGTAAAGTAAAATCCCACATGACCACTGTAACTTTGCCTTTCCTACAGATCTTTCTAGATCCTGGTGTATCTTACACCCCAGTTCCCTGTATATAACTCCAACTGCATTTTTTAACATTTTTGATTCCTCAATTCTACTGACACAGATTCTACCTTATTTCATTTCTCATTATTGATTATTGATTCAATTCCATTCTTAATACTGAGACAACTCTATCTCTCTGCCCAACTGCCTATCTTTTCGACAGGATGAATATCCTTGAATATAAAGCTCCCAATCCTGATCCTCTTGCAGCGATGTCAAATAATGCCCACTATGGATGAGTCACAAGCTCATTTACCTTATTCCATATACTGAATGCATTCCGATATAACAGTTCGGTCCTGTATTACCCGTCGCTTTTCTCATTGTCATTTGTTTGTCCAGCCGTTGGG
>NW_025156620.1:0-1465 GCF_004010195.1 Chiloscyllium plagiosum
TACATAGACAATTAGGAGTGAAATCTGGGAGAGATAATAGATGTGTATAGTCTGCAAGACAGAACACGGATAATCAGGTGTGACATCTGGAAGAGGTAATACATATGTATAGTATGCAAGGCATGACACAAACAATCAAGAGTGACATCTGTAAGAGGTAATAGATGTGTATATTCTGCAAGATATTACACAGACAATCGGGAGTGACATCTCGAAGAGGTAATAGATGTGTACAGTCTGTAAGATATTACACAGATAATCAGGAGTGACATCTGGAAGAGCTATTCGATGCGTATAGTCTGCAAGATATTAAACAGATAATCAGCAGTGACATCTGGAAGAGGTAATAGATGTGTATAGTCTGCAAGACATTACACAGATAATCAGGAGTGATATCTGGAAGAGGTAATAGATGTGTATATTCTGCAAGACATTACACAGTCAATCAGGAGTGACATCTGGAAGTAGTAATAGATGTGCATAGTCTGCAAGACATTAAACAGACAATCAGGGGTGAAATCTGGGAGAGGTAATAGATGTGTATAGTCTGCAAGACAGTACACAGACAATCAGGAGTGACATCTGGAATAGCTATTAGATGCGTATAGTCTGCAAGATATTAAACAGATAATCAGCAGTGACATCTGGAAGAGGTAATAGATATGTATAGTCTGCAAGACATTACACTGACAATCAGGAGTGACATCTGAAAGAGGAAAAAGATGTGTATCGTCTGCAAGACATTACACAGATAATCAGGAGTGACATCTGGAAAAGGTAATAGATGTGTATACTCTGCAGGACAGAACACATTCAATCAGGAGTGACATCTGGAAGAGGTAATAGATGTGTATAGTCTGTAAGATTTTCCACAGACAATCAGGAGTGACATCTGGAAGAGGTAATAGAGGTGTATAATCTGCAAGATATCTCACAGATAATCAGGAGTAACATCTGGAAGAGGTAATAGATGTGTATAATCTGCAAGACATTACACAGATAATCGGGAGAGACATCTGACAGAGGTAATAGATGTGTATAGTCTGCAAAACATGACACAGACAATCACGTGTGACATCTGGAAGAGGTAATAGATGTGTATAGTCTGCAAGATATTGCACAGATAATCAGGAGTGACATCTCGAAGAGGTAACAGATGTGTATAGTCTGCAAGACATTACTCAGTCAATCAGGAGTGACATCTGGAAGAGGTAATAGATGTGTATAGTCTGCGAGACATTACAAAGACAATCAGGAGTGACATCTGGAAGAGGTAAAAGATATGTATAGTCTGCAAGATATTACACAGATAATCAGGAGTGACATCTCAAAGAAGTAATAGATGTTTACTGTCTACAAGACATTACACAGACAATCAGGAGTGACATCTGGAAGAGGAAATAGATGTGTATTTTCTGCAAGACATTACACAGAGTGACATCAGGATGTAGTGATAGATGTGTAT
>NW_025156621.1:0-1465 GCF_004010195.1 Chiloscyllium plagiosum
CCATCGTGAAGCGCACGATATCAGGCATACATCCATTCTCGTCCCGGTTTGCAGCAGTTACATTCTCCCTGTGATCTTAAATGACATAACAATAGTGCTGAAGGTTGTCCTGGTCACACTGTTGTAAACCTTTTGAGGAGCGTATTCTCATGTTCACATACAGAGGCAGTCACACAGGCACATTCCCCGACAGTGACAGTGTCCTCAGGATTCTCCCACTCCATGTGCTTTACGTCTGTAAGTTTGTCCAGAGAAAGGCGGCTTTAAGTGGAATACAAGGAACTTCGCCAGAAAATGTGCACCGTTGCGGTGAGCCGCGATATGAAATAGATACTGAGCTGAAATAATCGAACACGCTTCTCATGTGTAACTTTCAATAACACTAATCCCACCAAAACAAGCCGTCTGGCTCCTGGGGCCTGACAGGATAGCGCCCAGCAGACATTCCTCACAAAAAACAACGGACCCACGGCAAAATCTAAACACTTTCACGTCTCATCTTGTTCTATTTCTGCCTCTGTCACACCTCCACTTTCCCCTGAACGTCCAGTCCCGATGTCAATGAGCTGTTTGATATAAACACAGGCACATCGAGAAAGTAATCTTTATCTCAAAAGCAGAGCAAGGGAATTAGATCCTGCAAGGGGCCTACTACAATGGACTCCCCACCCTCTGTGGAGCAATTAGTCCTCTCATTTGGCTGTTAACCGAGAGGGTATACCCACGCATGAAGCGGTCGCTGTTCTTATCCATCCGACTCCTTCGCTGTGCACTTTCTGGTTTTTAATAGGGTCAGTAATATGTAGCCAAACGGAAACCAAATCTCAAACAAAAACTGAAACTGCTCAAGGAACTCGGCAGGTATGACATTACCTGTGAGAGAAAATGGAGTTCTGAAAGACTCCTGGAGAAGCTCCGAATCGTTGTCTCTGTTTATCTCTCCCCAGATGCTGCCAGATCTGTTTAGTTTCTCCTGCATCTCTCCCTTTCTTTTTAACTGAATGACCATTTCAACCATCGAGATTGTTTACACAGTCCAAACATGTCCTGACATTTAACCCGATCGAAACTGTGGTGATTGAATTCAAACAAATAAATTTGAAACAAGTTTAGTAGCGCCCTTCTGCAGTTGTGGCCAAGTGGTTGACGCGATGGGCGTTAATTCCACTGTGGATTCCTCATTGCAGTTAAGCATTTTCTGACTGTAATTGAGAGCCGAGAGTGAACTTGAAGAGTGCTTGTTCTCTGCTTTCTTGTTTCAAATTCAAATCGCAGGATGAGGTGAAATGCGTATAACTCAGGCAAGGAACATTAGTAATCTGCAACCAACCGCCTGTCAGGATGGAAAAGGCAGAAAACTCCAAAGCAGGTAAGTTCCATTTAGTTGTACACTTCCATTACTGAATACGTCACCTCCGCTCCCACCGACCTCGCAGCCTCCGCGATCGCCGCCCAAACAACCGCC
>NW_025156622.1:0-1465 GCF_004010195.1 Chiloscyllium plagiosum
ACACCTATTTTGAAAGTGAGAAAGGCAAAAAACAGAAAATTGCAGACTAACGAGGCTAACCTTGGTCGTGGTTAAGATCCAGAAAACATTACGAAGGATGAACTATCTGAATACTTGGATGTATACGCTCAAAAAGAACAGAACCAGCATGGTTTCATCAATGGGAAGTCGTGCCTGACAATCTGCTGAAATTCTTTGAGGAAATAACAAAAAGGTTGGACAAAGGAGGAAGCCAATAGATGTTCTCTACCTGGACGTCAAGAAGGCCTTTGACAAGGACCGACACATAAGGCTACTGAATGAGGCACGGGCTAGTGGTGTCACAGGCAAAGTGCAAGCACAGATACCTTTGTTGTCAGGCCAAAAGCACAGAGTGAGGATAAAAGGATCCTTCCCAGGATGGCAGCTGGTGACAAGTAATGTTCCACAAGACTTCGTTTTGGGACCACAACGTTTCACTCCATACATTAACGGTATAGATGAAGGAAATGAGGGCATTCTGACTAAGTTTGCAGGAGAAACGAAGATAGGTCGAGGGACAGGGATCACCTAGGAGGTGGGGTGGCTTCAGAAGGCTTTGTACAGGTTAGATGAATGGCGAAAGACGTTGCAGATGGAGTAACATGTGGGAAAGTGTAAGGTAATGCGCTTCTGTAGGTAAAATAGAAGCATTGCCTATTTTCCAAATTATGAGAAAATTCAGAAGTCTAAAGTGAGAAGAGACTTCAGAAACTAGAAAGGAGTTCTAGTTCAGAATTCTCTCAACGTAAACTTGCAGGTTGTTTCAGTTATGAGGAAGGAAAATGCACTGATGGTATTTATTTTGAAAGGACTTGAATATAAAAGCAGAGATGTACTTCTGAGGCTCTAAAAGGCTTTAGTGAGACCACATTTGGAATATTGAGTGCAGATTTGGGCCTGATATCTCAGGATGTACTGGCCGACTTCAGAGGAGATTCACAAGAATGGTTCCAGGAATGAAAAGCTGAACATATGAGAAACGTTTGAAGACTCTGAGTTTATACTGTATGGAGTTGAGAAGGATGAGGGGGCGTCTAACTGAATTATGCAGAATATTGAAAGGCCTGGACATAATGGATGTTGGGAAGATGTTTCTATTGGTAGGACAATTAGGCACAGTGTTGGAGTAAAAGGAAGGCCTTTTTTTAGAATAGAGATAAGGAGAAGCTTCTTCAGCCAGAGAGTGATGAATCTATGAAATTCGTAGCAAGAGCAGGCTGTGGAGGCCAGGTGATGAAGTACATTTAAGGCAGAGGTAGATAGTTCTTGACTATCAAGGGAACCAAGTGTTCCGACAAGAAAGTGGAAGAATGAGGTTGAGAAACTTATCGGCCATGATTGAATGGTGGAGCAGACCCCATGGACTGAATGGCTGAACTTCTGGACTGTACTTCAGGGAACAAAGTTTGGTGTCAAAACCACAGCAATGGTATGAGGTAGAGTC
>NW_025156623.1:0-1465 GCF_004010195.1 Chiloscyllium plagiosum
GGCTAGAGACATTGGGAGGGGTGTAGGGTTTGGAGGTGGTTAGCAAGATAGTGAGAGGTGTAGGGTTTGGAGGACGTTACAGAGATATGGAGGGGTATAGAGTTTGGAGGAATTAAAAGAGATAGGGAGGTGGAAGATTCTGCAGATATTTACGGTGATAGGTTTGTTGATGAATGGACAGATAAGGGACAGAGAGTAATTGAAGGAGTGAGATCTTGGAGTGTCCAATCACGAGAGCCAAAGAGTCAGTGTCATACACAAATGAGAGGCCCTTCTGTTGACAGTAATAAAAATAAAAGATCCTGTAGTCCCTGCAAACGCCTTCTTCCTAATGCCTTGGAGCTAATTCCAGAATTGAGAGAGATGTCCTACAGACTGCTCAAGCAACAATGCGACTTAACAAAACCTCATGGGTTCATATGAAAGACTGACATGGAAACCTCCTACTGACTCGCCTCCCTCAGCCTCACGGTGTCAGATCAAACACTGACACGGAAACCTCCTGCTGTCTCCCCTCTCTCACCCTCACGGTGTCAGATCAAACACTGACACAGAAACCTCCTGCTGACTCCCCTCCCTCAGCCTCACGGTGTCAGATAAAACACAGACACAGAAACCTCCTGCTGATTCCCCTCCCTCAGCCTCACGGTGTCAGATCAAACACTGACACGGAAACCTCCTGCTGACACCCGTCCTCAGCTAATGGATCAGTGTCCCTCTACATTGAACAGAACTTGGAGGAAACACTGAGAGAGTGACAGAGCTGGAGAATGTATACTGGGTGGGCCATTTCAAACCCCACCAAGACAGGTTCAGCAGCAGCATTGCTGATCGAGGTGGTGGGGTCCAAAATGACACAACTGCTTCACTGCGTCTGCACCGAGTCGGTAGGAACGACTGGCAAGGAGAAACATCCTTGACGTCATTCTTACCAACCTACTGGCATGCAGACACATTCTTCAATGACCGTATTGGGAATGGTGGCTACCGCACGCAGTATTTCTGGAGACAAAGTTGCACTTTTACATCGTCAAGACCCCCTGTGTATGTGTGACGCGATCATTGTGCTAAACAGGGCAGATTTCCAATAGAGTTTGGAATTTTGCACTGGCCTGTGTGAGGTGGTTCGGGTCATTATCAACAGCAGCAGAATTGTACTCCAGTATAATTTTCACTATCACTGCCTGGCAAATGCTCCACTTTATCCTGACCATCAAGTCAAGGATACACCTTTGTTAAATGGAGAATACAGGAGGGCCTGCCTATAGTAGCGCCAAATACACCTCAGAACGAGATGAGGTTACTAAACTGGGCCACCTACTCACCACATGGTAGAAATAGCGAATGATACACAGATCTAACCAATGAATCAGACCTAATCTCTGCAATCCGGGTGAGTAGTGGTGGACAATCACACAACTCATTGAAGGAAGAGGATCCACAAATACCACCTTCCTCAAAGATT
>NW_025156624.1:0-1465 GCF_004010195.1 Chiloscyllium plagiosum
TTCCATTGTCTGGATATAAATGTACATTATCTAGTGGTGTAAACGGTTCCATTGTCTGGATATAAATATACATCATCTAATGGTGTAATTGGTTCCATTGTCTGGATATAAATGTACATCATCTAGTGGTGTAATTGGTTCCATTGTCTGGATATAAATGTACATCATCTAATGGTGTAAATGGTTCCATTGTCTGGATATAAATGTACATTATCTAGTGGTGTAATTGGTTCCATTGTCTGGATATAAATGTACATTATCTAGTGGTGTAAATGGTTCCATTGTCTGGATATAAATATACATCATCTAATGCTGTAAATTGTTCCATTGTCTGGATATAAATATACATCATCTAATGGTGTAATTGGTTCCATTGTCTGTATATAAATGTACATCATCTAATGGTGTAAATGGTTCCATTGTCTGGATATAAATGTACATTATCTAGTGGTGTAATTGGTTCCATTGTCTGGATATAAATGTACATCATCTAATGCTGTAAATGGTTCCATTGTCTGGATATAAATATACATCATCTAATGGTGTAATTGGTTCCATTGTCTGGATATAAATATACAGCATCTAGTGGTGTAATTGGTTCCATTGTCTGGCTATAAATGTACATCATTTAGTGGTGTAAATGGTTCTATTGTCTGGATATAAATATACATCATCTAGTGGTGTAATTGGTTCCATTGTCTGGATATAAATGTACATCATCTAATGGCGTAAATGGTTCTATTGTCTGGATATAAATATACATCATCTAGTGGTGTAATTGGTTCCATTGTCTGGATATAAATGGACATCATCTAATGGTGTAAATGGTTCTATTGTCTGGATATAAATGTACATCATCTAGTGGGTATAAATGGTTCCATTGTCTGGATATAAATGTACATCATCTAGTGGTGTAAATGGTTCCATTGTCTGGATATAAATGTACATCATCTAGTGGTGTAAATGGTTCCATTATCTGGATATAAATATACATCATCTAATGGTGTAAATGGTTCTATTGTCTGGATATAAATGTACATCATCTAGTGGGTATAAATGGTTCCATTGTCTGGATATAAATGTACATCATCTAGTGGTGTAAATGGTTCCATTATCTGGATATAAATATACATCATCTAATGGTGTAAATGGTTCCATTGTCTGGATATAAATGTACATTATCTAATGCTGTAAATGGTTCTATTGTCTGGATATAAATGTACATCATCTAGTGGTGTAATTGGTTCCATTGTCTGGATATAAATGTACATCATCTAGTGGTGTAAATGGTTCCATTGTCTGGATATAAATGTACATCATCTAGTGGTGTAATTGGTTCCATTGTCTGGATATAAATGTACATCATCTAGTGGTGTAATTGGTTCCATTGTCTGGATATAAATGTACATCATCTAATGGTGTAAATACTTTAATTGTCTGGATATAAATGTACATCATCTAATGG
>NW_025156625.1:0-1465 GCF_004010195.1 Chiloscyllium plagiosum
CTCTACACTGTACTCCCTTCAAACACTCCCAGGGACAGGGACAGCAAGGGGTTAGTTACAGAGTAAAGCTCCCTCTACACTCTCATCCCATCAATCACTACCAGGACGGGGGCAGCACGGGGTTAGAGCAAGAGTAAATGACCCTCTACACGGTCCCCCATCAAACACTCCCAGGGACAGGGACAGTATGGGGTTAGATACAGAGTAAAGCTCCCTCTTCACTGTCCCCCAACTTACATTCCCAGGACAGGGACAGCACGGGGGGTCGATACAGAGTAAAGCTTCCTCTATCCTGTCCCACATCAAACACTCCCAGGACAGGGACAGCATGGGGTTACAGCAAGAGTAAAGCTCTCTCTACACTGTCCCCCATCAAACACTCCCAAGACAGGGACAACAGGGGGATAGATACAGAGTAAAGCTCCCTCTATACTGTCCCCCATCAAACACTTCCAGGGCAACGACACCAAGTCGTTAGATACAGAGTAAAGCTCCCTCTACACTGTCCCCCATCAAACACTCCCAGGATAGGGACAGCATGCGGTTCGATACAGAGTAAAGCTCCCTCTACACTGTCCCCCCTTCAACACTCCCAGAACTGGTTCAGCAAGGCGGTTAGATACAGAGTAAAGCTCCCTCTACACTCTCACCCCATCAATCACTACCAGGACGGGGGCAGCACGGGGTTAGAGCAAGAGTAAATGTCCCTCTACACTGTCCCACACCAAACACTCCCAGGGACAGGGACTGCACGGGGTTAGATACAGAGTAAACCTTCCTCTACACTGTCCCCCATAAAACACTCCCAGGACAGGGACAGCACGTGTTTAGATACAGAGTAAAGCTCCCTCTACACTGTCCCCCATCAAACACTCCCAGGACAGGGACAGCAGCGGGGTTAGATCCAGAGTAAAGCTCCCTCCACACTGTCCCCCATCAAACACTTCCAGGACAGGTGCAGCACGCGGTTCGAAACAGAGTAAAGCTCCCTCTACAATGTTCCCCAACAAACACTCCCAGGACAGGGACAGTACAGGGTTAGAGCAAGAGTAAAGTTCTCTCTACACTGTCCCCCATCAAACACTCCCAGGACAGGGACAACAGGGGGATAGATACAGAGTAAAGCTCCCTCTACACTGGCCCCCATCAAACACTTCCAGGGCAACGACACCAATTCATTAGATACAGAGTAAAGCTTCCTCTACACTCTCTCCCATCAAACACTCCCAAGACAGGGACAGAATGGCGTTAGATACAGAGTAAAGCTCTCTCTACACTGTCCCCCATCAAACACTCCCAGGACAGGGACAACAGGGGGATAGATACAGAGTAAAGCTCCCTCTACACTGTCCCCCATCAAACACTCCCAGGTAGAGGGACAGCATGGGGTTAGATCCGGAGTAAACCTTCCTCTACACTGTCCCCCATACATCACTCCCAGGTAGAGGGACAGCATGGGGTTAGA
>NW_025156626.1:0-1465 GCF_004010195.1 Chiloscyllium plagiosum
CTCTCTTCAGGTTCTCCCTGGCTACCTTATAACTCTCAGGAGGGCTTTTGCCTGAAACGTCGATTTCGCTGCTCTTTGGATGCTGCCTGAACTGCTGTGCTCTTCCAGCACCACTAATCCAGAATGTGGGAAACTCAGTGTTACAGGGATGGGCTGGGAATGCGTGGAATAATTGTCGGGATTCTATGATTATGTTAGAGTCAATGGTGGTGTAACAAATGGACTTTGAACTGAATTTGTGAAATTGAAAGATCGTAGATCTCATTGAATTCATAAAAGCCCATTGGTTTCATGATTGGGAAAAGCAGCATTAGTGCCAAAAGCTGTTGTTCAAAGAAAAGGTGGAGTCACAGGTCGGCAGGATAGTGAAGAAGGCATTTGGTACGCTTGCCTTTATTGGTCAGTGCATCGAGCATAGAATTATAGAATCCCGACAGTGTGGAAACAGGCCCTTCGGCCCAACAAGTCCACACTGACACTCTGAAGAGTAACCCACCCAGACCCATTTCCCTAGCCTATTATCCAATATTTACCCCTGACTAATACACCTCACCTACACATCCCTGAACGCAATGGGCAATTTAGCATGGCCAACTCACCTAACCTGCACATCTTTAGACTGTGGGAGGGAATCGGAGCACCCAGTGCAAACCCACACTGTGGTGACATGTTGCGGCTGTGCAGGATGTTGGTTAGGCCATTTTTGAAATGCGATGGTCAATTCGGGTCTCCCTGGTATAGTAAAGATATTGTTAAAATTGAAAGAGCAGAAAAAAAATTTACAAGGATGTTGCCAGAGTTGGAGAGTTTGAGCTACAGAGAAAGGATGGTACACTGGAACTATTTTCCCTGGAACATCGGAGGTTGAAGGATGTTCTTATAAAGTTTCATAAAATTATGAGGACCATAGATAGGCTCAATATACAAAGTATTTTTCCCAGAGTGGAGAAGTCCAAAACTGGAAGGCATAGATTGAAGGTGAGAGGGGAAAGATTTGAAAGGGACCGAAGGGGCAACTTTTTCATGCAGAGGCCGGTGTTTGTATGGAAACAGCTGTCAAAGAACATGGTGGAGGCTGGAACAATTACAACATTTAAAAGGAATCTGGGTACGTATGTAAGTAGAAAGGGTTCAGAGGGAGATGGGCCAAATGCTGGCAAATGGGAGCAGATTAACTGAGAATATCTGGTCAACTACTGAATGGACTCACTCACAAACTCTTAACATTCGCCTGTTCCTGTGGTTTTGTTTTTGCTGCTGTTTACCTATTACAGGTACATGCTCCTTTATCCGAACGTCCAAAAACTGAAAAGCTCCGAAAGCCAAAGGTTTTTATGGAGCGTGGAGCGCCAGTCACTTCTGTGTAACATAATGGGGTTTTCTGAATGGGCGCAAGCCACAGCCACTCGGCCCACGTGGCGGTGTGGCCCATCACTCGCAGGCCTCGATGTGTATTGTTTTGACT
>NW_025156627.1:0-1465 GCF_004010195.1 Chiloscyllium plagiosum
TTAAACAGAAGAACGAATGTCTATGAGTAAGCAATTTGCAGGTGCCCAAATTGACAGAATGGATCAATCCCGTTCAGTTATCAGGCACAAGCAGCATTTTTACCCAGGCAACAGTTCAAATGTTGCCAATTAACTTAAAACGACACTTGGAGATTGAGGATCCATTTTAGTGCTAACAATATGAAACCAATCATATAATAAGAATTTCTTGTGTCAAGGAGGTTTTTATAACAGAGAGGCAATTGGACAGAGGGGGAGAGTCCACTGCTATCTGAAAAAAATGATGACAGGAAAGTGTCATCTGCGAAATAAATATTGTGGTCTCACAAAAAAATCTCCATGCTCTGCCTAAAAAGCTCTATCCATCAATAAAGGTGTACAACACGCTAAGCAAATATTCTTGAAACCAGAAAACAACTGAGAAGGCATTTCAGACGGAGAAAGACGAGGGAATAAGATACACAAATTTCAAGAGAGTCCATTCTGGATGAACTTTGAGAAACTAAGTTTAATTTTGTTCTTGCTAATAATGGATTTATGAGTAGAATCTGCATTAGTGAAACCGCATATCAGGAAAATCTTGTTTTATTCCAGAATAAATAATTAGTTATTTATTTATTAAAGAGTAAACCACTCAGATGCATTCTCTACCTTATTAACTATATTTACCCCTGACTAATGCACCTAACTTACACATCCGTGAACACTATGGGCAATTTAGGTTGCCCAATTCAAATAACCTGCACATTTTTGGATTGTGAGAGGAAACAGGAGCACGGGTTTGAAGCCCACGCAGACACGAGTAGAATGTGATAACTCCACATCGAGGCTGGAATCGAACCTGGGTCTTTCGTTGAGAGGCAGCAGTGCTAGACCCTGAGCCACAGTGTCACCCCGAGACAGGCAAATAGTAATTGTTAATTACACAATGGACACGAGTAGAATGTGATAACTCCACATAGAGGCTGGAATCGAACCTGGGTCTTTCGCGTTGAGAGGCAGCAGTGCTAGACCCTGAGCCACAGTGTCACCCCGAGACAGGCAAATAGTAATTGTTAATTACACAATGCGTGAAAGGATTCCATTTCATTGAACCACTCCTTTATAAAAAACTGGGTGTCAAAAAGCAGGTGGGTTACATCACTTGTCACACTCCCTTACCACATTATAAGGCGAGGAGATCTTCGTTGGGTGCATTACTTTTAGTTATCAGATGGATGTTGACCGCCACTTCATGATATTATAGAGAGTTCGAAGTGAGTCAAGTGAATGATATATTGGTATATGGGGCTTAGCAGGAAAAAAAAGTGTCTGTGTTTGAATAGATTGGTGGTTTGAATGGAAAAACAGTGCATTAATTCAATGGAGAGATTGCAAATATGAGGCACAGAGGAATCAGGCACCTGGATCGCAAAAAAAAAAAACACCTTGTGTGCACATCATAGGGAGGCAATATAAATTTGCA
>NW_025156628.1:0-1465 GCF_004010195.1 Chiloscyllium plagiosum
GCTGTGATATTGGAGGAGCCGAGGATGGTCATATCAGAGTGAGTGGGAAGGGGAATAAAAGTGGGCGTTGACTGGGAGGTCAGGTTGGCCCCTGTGAGCCTGGCTAAGATGCTCGGTGAAACATGCCCTGAGTTGACATTTAGTCTCACTGATGTAGAGAAGACCACTTCGGGAGCACCGGATACAATAAACTCAGTTGGAGGAGAGGCAGGTGAACCTAGAAGGACTAGATTAGATTAGATTACTTACAGTGTGGAAACAGGCCCTTCGGCCCAACAAGTCCACACCGACCCACCGAAGCGCAACCCACCCAGACCCACTCCCCTACATTTACCCCTTCACCTAACACTTCAGGCAATTTAGCATGGCCAATTCACCTAACCTGCACATTTTTGGATGGCGGAGGAAACCCATGCAGACACAGGGAGAATGTGCAAATTCCACACAGACAGTTGCCTGAGGCGGAAATTGAACCCATGTCTCTGGCACTGTGAGGCAGCAGTGCTAACCACTGTGCCACCATGCCATTTACATGATCCACTATCTGTGTAAAAAAAGTTTCCCCTCATGTCTCTTCAGCATCCTCCTAGGAGCGACTGTTTGGGTTCCTTGATGGAGGTGAGGGAAGTGGTGTGCCAGCAGATTTTGCATGTTTTATGGTTGCAGGGGAAGGTGCCAGAAGGTTCAGGGGGGTTGGTGGGGTGAGTGGCGTGAACCGAGGATTGGCAAAGGGAACAGTCCTTGCGGAAAGCAGAGAAGGGTGGGGTGGAGAAGATGTTGTTGGTGATGCGGTGGAGTTGGTGGAAGTGTTTAAGGATGATACGTTGGATGCGGAGACTGGTGAGGTGGTATGTGAAGACAAAGGGGAACCCGTCATTATTGTGTTTAGAGGGGGTGGTTAAGAGCAATGGAGCAGGAAATGGAGGAGGTGCGGTAGAGGACTGTCTGGATGACAGAGGGGGAAAACCACGTTATTTAAAATAGGTGGACATCTGGGATGCTTGGGAGTGGAATGTCTCCTCATCTAAGCAGATGTGGCAGAGGCAGAGGAATTGGGAAAACAGGATGGAATTCTTGCAGGATGGGAAGAGGAGGTGTAGCCTAGATAGTTATGGAAGTCTGTGGGTTTATAGTAAATGTCCATCTGTAGACTGTCGCTGGAGCTGGAGGTCAAGAAAGGGGAGGGCAGTGTCCGAGATAGACCAAGTGAATTTGAGGGCAAGGTGGAAGTTGTGGGCTAAGTCAATGATCTGCTCCAGTTCAGCCTGAGTGCAGGATGCAGCACCGATGCAGCCTTTGATGTAATGGCAGAAGAGTTGGGGCAAAGTGCCTGTGTAGGGATTGTTCGACATAGTCGACAAAGAGGCAAGCATAGCTGGGGCCCAACAGAGTGACCATGGCCAACTCCTGGATTTGGAGGAAATAGGAAGAGTTGAAGGAAAAGTTATTGATGGTGAGGACTAGT
>NW_025156629.1:0-1465 GCF_004010195.1 Chiloscyllium plagiosum
TTCCTCAGTTTACGTTTGCTCTTCCCAATGTAGGGAAGACCTCATGGGGAACACCTGATGCAGTAATCTAGGTTGGAGGAGAAGCAGGTGAACCTCTGTCTCACCTGGAAGGACTGTTTGGGGCCCTGGATGGAGGTGTGGGATTGATGTACCAGCAGGTTTTGCATGTTTTCAGGTTCCAGGAGAAGGTACCGAGGGGTTCGGGATGGTAGCAGTGTGAGTGGCACAGATCAAGAATTATCGAAGGGAATGGTCCTTGTGGAAGGCAGCCAGGGGTGGGGAGAGGAAGATGTATTTGGTGGTGTGGTCTAGTTAGAGTTGATGAAGTGTTTAAGAATGATGCGTTGGATTCAGAGATTGGTGGGGTGATAGGTGACGACAATAGGGACTCTGCCTTTATTGTATTTAGAGGGGGGTGGGTTTAGAGCAGTGAAACAGGAAATAGATGTGGTGCAGTGGATGGCAGAAGGAGGAAAAGCACATTGTTCGTAACAGTTGGACATCTGTGATCAGTGGAATATCTCCTCATCCAAGCAGATGAAACAGATAGGGCAGAGGAATTGGAAGAATGAGATGGAGTTCTTACAGGATACTGGGTGGGAGGAGGTGTAGTCCAGTTAGATATGGGAGTCTGTGGGTTTGTAGTAAATGTCTGTCTGTAGATTATCACCAGAATTGAAAATGGAGAGGTCAAAAAAGGGGAGGGAGGTGTCCGAGATGGACCAAGGGAATTTGAGGACGGGGTGGAAGCTGTGGGCAAAGCCGATGAACTGCTTCAGTTCAGCCTGGGTGCAGGTCACTGCACTGATGCAGTCATTGATGTAATGGCGGAGAGTTGGGGCACAGTGCCTGTGTAGATACTGAAGAGGGACTGTACAACATAGTCGATAAAGAAGCAGCTGTAGCTGGGGCCCAGCTGGGTGCCCATGGCCACCCCCTGGATTTGGAGGAAATGGGAGGAGTTAAAGTAAACGTTGTTGAGGGTGAGGACTAGTTCAGCAAGGCGGAGGAGGGTATTGGTGGAGGGGGACTGGATAGGTCTGTTTCAGAGGAAAAGGTGGAGGGCCTGAAGACCACACTTATTGGGTATGGATGTATATATATAAGGACTGCACATCCATAGTGGAGATAAAGCACCCAGGGCTGGGGATCTGGACGTTACTGAAGAGATGGAGGGTGTGGTTGGTATAGCGGATGTAGGTGGGAAGTGCCTGAACCAAGGAGGAGAGGATGGAGTTGAGATAGGATGAGAGGAGTTTGGTGGAACAGGAGCATGCTGAGTCAATGGGTCAGCTGGGGTAGTTGGACTTGTGCATCTTGAGGAGCAGATAGAACTGGGCATTGTGGGGCTGGGGGACTATGAGATTGGAGGCAATGGAGGGGAGATCACTGGACGCAATGAGGGCACTGATAGTGCAAGTGATTTTAGCCTGATGGGTCACTGCGGGGTCATGGGCAAGGGAGA
>NW_025156630.1:0-1465 GCF_004010195.1 Chiloscyllium plagiosum
GGGGCAGGGTTGGACGGGAGACGGTGTTGGAATGGGCGAGGGCTCGTGCGCGCTGTGCTGCTGCTAGTCTCCTGAATGGGGAGCAGACTTAATACAAAATTGAGCCCATGCGGAAAGGCATTGAATCGATTAACCGAATAATCAATTGTCCGAACGAAATAGTGCCCGCCCATCTCGTTTGGATAATTGAGGTTCCCTTATATTGCAAGTTTCAGAAGACACAAAAATATCTGGCAAGGCAAGTGATGAGGATAATACAAAGAGACCACATAGGGATACAGACAGGTTAAGGAACTGGGCAAGGACACAGCAAATGGAATATAATGTGGGAAATATGAGGTTACTCATTTTATCAACAAGGAAAGAAGATTATTAAAGATATTATTTAAATGGAGAAAGACTGATAAAAACTGCAGCACAAAGGGATTTGTGGATCCTTAAGCACAAATCATCACAATATTAGCACATAGGTTCAGCATGTAATAGGGAATGCAAATGAAATGTTGACCTTTATTTCAAAGAGAATGGAGTGTAAAAATACAGAGACGGTGAGGTCTGCAGATGCTAGAGATCGAAGTTGAGAGTGTGTTGCTGGAAAATGAACATCACCATGGATATCCAGTCACTCTACATCTCCATCTGCCATGACCAGAGCCTCCAAGTCCTCCTTTTCTTCCTCACCAGTACCCTTCCACTGACACTCTCATTCCTTTGGCTGAACTGGTTCTCACCTCAACAATTTATCCTTCCAATCCTCCCACTTACTCCAGACAAAAGGGGTAGCCATGGGCATCCACATGGGCCCCAGCTATGCCTGTCTCTTTGTCGGCTATGTAGAAAAGTCCATCTTCCACAGTTACACCGACACCACTCCCCACCTCTTCCTCCGCTACATTGATGACTGCATCGGTGTCACCTTGTGCTCCCATGAGGAGGTTGAACAGTTCATCAACTTCACTAACACATTTTACCCCGACCTTAAATCCACAGGGACAATCTCTGAAACCTCCCTCCCCTTCCTGGACTCTCCATCTCCATCCACGAGGACCGACTCAGCACCGACATTTTTTACAAACTCACCGACTCCCACAGCTACCTGGATTACACCTCCTCCCACCCTACCTCCTGCAAAAAGGCTATCCCGTATTCCCAATTCCTCCGCCTCTGCCGGGAAATTTGCGAGACCTGCTCGGGAGGATTTAAACTAGTAAGGTGGGGGGGGTGGGACCGATGGAGATAGTGAGGAAAGAGATCAATCTGAGACGGGGTACAGCTGAGAACAGAAGCGAGTCAAACAGTCAGGGCAGGCAGGGACAAGGTAGGACTAATAAATTAAACTGCATTTATTTCATGCAAGGGTCCTAACAGGGAAGGCAGATGAACTCAGGGCATGGTTAGGAACATGGGACTGGGATATCATAGCAATTGCAGAAACATGACTCAGGGATGGGCAGGACTGGCAGCT
>NW_025156631.1:0-1465 GCF_004010195.1 Chiloscyllium plagiosum
TCTCTCTCTCGTGTTCTCACTCTCTCTCACTCGTTTTCTCTCTCTCTCTCTGTCTCTCTTTCTCTCGCTCGTGTTCTCCCTATCGCACGTGTTCTCATTCTCTCTCTCGCTCATGTTCTCTCTCTCTCTCTCTCGCTCATGTTCACTCTCTCTCGTTTTCTCTCTCTCTCTCGTGTTCTCTATCTCTCGTGTTCTCTCTCTCTGTCTCTCGTGTTCTCTCTCTCTCTTGCTCGTGTTCCCTCTCTCTCTTGCTCGTGTTCTCTCTCTCTCTCTCTCTCTCTCTTGCTCGTGTTCTCTCTCTCTCTTGCTCGTGTTCCCTCTCTCTCTTGCTCGTGTTCTCTCTCTCTCTTTCTCTCTCTCTCTCTTGTTCACTCTCTCTCTCGTGCTCTGTCTCTCTCCCTCATGTTCTCTCTCTCTCCCTCGTGTTCTCTCTCTCTCACGTGTTCACTCTCTTGTTCGTGCTCTCTCTTTCGCTCGTTTTCTCTCTCTCTCTCTCTCTCGTGTTCTCCCTATCGCTTGTGTTCTAATTCTCTCGATTGTGTTCTCTCTCTCTCTCGCTCGTGTTCTGTATCTCTCATTTTCTCTCTCTCTCTCTCTCTCGTGTTCTCCCTATTGCTTGTGTTCTAATTCTCTCGATTGTGTTCTCTCTCTCTCTCGCTCGTGTTCTGTATCTCTCATTTTCTCTCTCTCTCTCTCGTGTTCTCTATCTCTCGTGTTCTCTCTCTCTCTCTCTCGTGTTCTCTCTCGATTGCTCGCTCGTGTTCTCTCTCTCTGTCTCCCTCGTGTTCTCTCTCCCTCGTGTTCTCTCTCCCTCATGTTCTCTCTTCCTCGTGTTCTCTCTCCCTCGTGTTCTCTCTCTCTCGTGTGTTCTCTCTCTCTCCCTCGTGTTCTCTCTCCCTCGTGTTCTCTCTCCCTCGTGTTCTCTCTCTCTCGATTTCGCTCTCTCCACGCTCGTTTTCTCTCTCTCTCTCTCGTGTTCACTCTCTCACTCGTGCTCTCTCTGTCCCTCGTGTTCTCTCTCCCTCCTTTGTGTTCTCTGTCTCTCTCTCTGTCTCGCTCGTGTTCTCTCTCTCTCTCGCTCGTGTTCTCTATCTCTCTCTCGCTCGTGATCTCCCTCTCGCTCGTGTTCTCATTCTCTCTCGCTAGTGTTCTCTCCCTCTTGCTCGTGTTCTGTCTATCTCGTTTTCTCACTCTCTCTCTCGAGTTCTCTATCTCTCTTGTTCTCTTGCTCTCTCTCTCTCTTGTTCTCACTCTCTCTCTCTTGTTCTCTCTCTCTCGTGTTCTCTCTCTCTCGTGTTCTCTCTCTGTCTCACTCGGGTTCTCTCTAGCTCGTGTTCTCTCTCTCGTGTTCTCTCTCTCTCGTGTTCTTTCTCTCTCTCTCTCGCTCGTGGTCTCTCTCTCTCACTCGTGTTCTCTCTCTCTCGCTCGCTCGTTTTCTCTCTCTCGCTCACTCGTTTTCTCTGTC
>NW_025156632.1:0-1465 GCF_004010195.1 Chiloscyllium plagiosum
CTGGATGTTCAGGTCCATTGTTCCCTGAAGATGGAACAATGTGGTCAAGAGGGCATACCACGTACTTTCCTTCATTCAATGGGGTATTGACTACAAGCGTTGGCAGGTCATGTTACAGTTGTATACGACATTTGTTCCCCACATTTGGAATACTGCCTACAGACCTGGTTGCCACATTACAAAAAGGATGTGTATGCTATGGAGAAGGTTCAGAAGAAGTTCACTAGGTATGGTGGGTGCTCGCAATGAAGAGATGTTGAGCAGATCATCGTTATTTTCATTAGAAAGATGGAGGTCGAGCGGGGAGCCTGATTGAGCTCTATAAAATCATGAGAGATATAGACAGGCTGGAGAGCAGAGTGGGGGACTCAATTACTAGGGGTCATGCGTTCAAAGTAAGAGGGGAAAAGTATAGGGTAAATATGCGTGGAAATTTCTTTGTGCAGAGGGTGATGGGTGTCTGGAACACATTGCCGACAGAGATGGTAGAGGCGGTCACGACATCATCATTTAAGATGTATCTAGACAGATATATGAATGGGCAAGGAGGAAAGGGATACAGACTCTTGGAAGGTATGTGCCAGGTTTAGGTAGAGGATCTGGATCAGTGCAGGCTTGGAGTGCCGAAGGGCCTGTTCTTGTGTTGTAATTTTGTTTTCTCTTTGATATCAGACAGTTTGGAATCTTTGTACATTTTCTCAATCAGATCGGAATTTCTCATTCTTTCATTTTCCCCAATTGCAAAGATCGTACATAACACTTACATACACAGGTACACACTCAAAGAGGCAGACACAGATACACATGCATACAAACATAACATCATAGATCCATACACACACACGTAATGCATTATCTTTCGAAGAATATCAATAACATTATCAATAATTAGAATCATAACTGGAATTCAGAATAAAGGAAGGATGAGAGAAATTGCCTTATTCTATTTGAAAAGGCCATTATCTGAAGTTACTACGGTAACCATCATACAACAACACGTTATATTCCAACAGGTTTATTTGGAAGCACTAGCTTTCAATGCGCTGCTCCTTCATCAGGTGTTTGTGGAGTGTAAGATCGTAAGACTGAAAATTTATAGCAAAATATTAGAGTGCCATGCAACTGAAAGAGTATATTGAACAAACCTGGATTTTTCAGTCTTTCACCTTTTAGATTGGGTTTCAGTTTTCAGTCCATTAATATGTAAATCCCAGAACTTCATTTAAGTCATCTTCTCAGGATAACTTAAGGTTTTAGAACGAAAGGTGACATCTCAGCTCAGACAATGCATTAAAGATTGAACGTCAGAGTCTGTCTGTGTCCCAATCTTGAGTTAGAATTGTTCTATTTCCAAAGTGGAATTAACAAAATATTTAATGCAATGACTGCCTGCTTTGACTGCTTGCAGTGTGTGCATTTTTGAGCAAAACATAATGTATCTGCAAATATAATGATATTAAACTGA
>NW_025156633.1:0-1465 GCF_004010195.1 Chiloscyllium plagiosum
AGTGTTTGATGGGGCACAGCGTAGAGTGAGCTTTACTCTGGCACAAACCCACAATGTCCCTTAGGGAGGTATTTCCAGGATTCTGACCCAGTGATACTGAATAATCACCAATAAATCTCCAAAGGAGCATTGGGCAGCGAGACAGAGCGATAAGGCGGGGCAATACGGCCGGCCTTCAGATCATTGGCCATGCCTACCGTGGTCAGATAGCCACATTGGTGCCTGGGAATTCTCTCGGTTTTGAGAAATTTAGCCTGTGCCCTCAAAGTGCCAGCTTCATGCTGGGAGCTGGTCAGTTGTTTTTGTGGACTACCCCCCCCCCCCACCCCACCCCGCCCCATCCCCCAAACACACACATCCAAAGTCACGCCAAGATGATGAACGGGATGATGGAACAGAGAAGGGCGCAGCTCAGGCAGGTTAGCCAATGGAAGGTGCCATCCTGGATTAGTGACAAACAGCGTGAACAATTTGTTCCAGGGGAAACCCGTCACCAGCATCTCTCACTGTCAGTGGCAGCAGCTCACCGAGGTCGGGATTAATGACATCTGCAAGTTCTCTCTCGGTGAGGCACTGGCCGTGGTGCTAGTCATTTGTATTATCCTGACGGACAAAGCTGGTTTGGAGTCGAGTATATCAGAATTAAATGAAAAGGGTAGTTGGATGGGTTACCATGACGTCCTCCCATCTACTGCGGAGAGACAGAGGATAAAAATAGGGATCAGTCCTAAGTAAATGTGAACAAACAGGCCATTCCACTATATGCCCAGAGGTTGTCATTCATGAATTCGGTTTCTCTCACATCAAGCTCTGGGCCTTTTCCTCTCACTTTGATCTATGTTGGGATATTGTTGCTCTGGTTGCCTGCTGGAAATGACAGATATCCCAATATATTGTTACGATCATTATGAATAACACACAATCAGGGGCTATAAGATAGATGGAGCACTATGGGTCATCACTTCATTTGCATTCATTCATGGAAGCAGAAATGACGCAAACATATAAGGATGGATTGACAAAAGGCATCCATTGTTTTTGATACAGGGTTGCAAATAAGTCAAGATATTTGCTTCAGTGATCAGCACATTTCCTTTATAGGCCCAGTCTCTGGATTCATTTAAGAAAGAGTTGGATAGAGGTCTCAAGGATTGTGGAATCAAGGGTTATGGAGATAAGGCAGGAACAGGATACTGATTGAGGATGCTCAGCCATGATCATATTGAATGGTGGTGCTGGGTCGAAGGGCAGAATGGCCTACTCCTGCACCTATTGTCTATTTTGTTCCAACCAGAAATACATTGCTATGAACATATCAAAATTTGCATAACTAGTTTGGAGTTTATGTTCAAACAGAATTTATAACCTCACATTGAGGAGTCCCGTTAGTTGTGTGTCTGTTATGATGTACAGGGCGTTAGACAGCACCTCCTCCTGTTGTCCTGGAAATGAATGGGGAATAGAC
>NW_025156634.1:0-1465 GCF_004010195.1 Chiloscyllium plagiosum
CCTTTGCTCCCCCGCTCCAATCTATCAATCTCCATCTCCATGTCACCATCTCTCTATCTCTCTCAGTCTCTCTCTTCCCCACACTCTCTCCCTCTCACGGTCTCTCGCATGCAGTGTCATAAAATATAGAAACAGACTCTTTGGCCCAACTTGGTTTCCTAAACCGATCTAGTCCCATTTGCCCACAGTTGGTCCATATCCCTCTAAACCTTTTCTATCCATGTACCTGTACAAATCTTTTTTTAAGTGTTGTAATTGTACCTACCTCTACCACTTCCTCTGGCAGCTTGTTCCATATACACACCACCTTCTGTATGAAAAAGGTGCTTCTCAGATCCCTTTTACATTAAACCTACTCCCTCCAATGCAGTCCTTGCATGGAATTTTGTAGACGACGTTGGTTTTGTCCATGGGTTGTACTGGGTCTTTTAAGTTTGTTAGTTTTTGTTTGAGAGTGTTGGTGGGTTTGTGTGCTACTAGGATTCCGATGAGTCTTAGTATTCTGCTGTCATTTCTGAAACTTCTTTGATGTATGGTAAGGTGGTTAGGGTTTCTGGCTGTGTTTGGTCTGCTTGTCGTGGTTTGTTCTTGAGGAATCTGCGGACTGTATTTTTTGAGTATCCGTTCTTCTTGAATATGTTGTATAAGTGGTTCTCCTCTGTTTTCCGAAGTTCGTCTGTGCTGCAGTGTGTGGTGGCTCATTGGAATAGTGTTCTGATACAGCTTCGTTTGTGTATGTTGGGATGGTTGCTGGTGTAGTTAAGTATTTGGTCAGTATTTGTCGGTTTTCTGCATACACAGGTTTGTAGTTCTCCGTTATCCTTTCTTTTGACTGTGACGTCCAGGAATGCGAGTTTGTTGTCGGTTCCTTCCTCCTTGGTGAACTTTATGCCTGAGAGGGTGTTGTTGATGATGTTAAATGTCTCTTCTATCTTGTTTCATTTTGTGATGACAAAGGTGTCGTCTACGTAGCGGACCCAGATTTTTGGTTTGATGGTTGATAGGGCTGTTTGTTCTAGTCTTTGCATTACCGCTTCTGCTATGAATCCTGATAGCGGAGATCCCATGGGTGTGCCGTTGGTTTGTTTGTAGATTACGTTGTTGAAGGTGAAGTGGGTGGTGAGGCACAAGTCCACTAGCTTCATGATGTTTTCATTGGTAATGTGATTGATGGTGGTTGGGGTGTGTGTGATGGTCTCTTCTAAAAGTGTGGTAAGTGTTTCCTTTGCCAGGTCGATGTTGATGGAGGTGAACAGTGCTGTTACGTCGAATGAGATCATTGTTTCGTCTTCCTCCTATTTTGGTGTTTTTGTCATCAAAAAACGAAACACGATAGAAGAGACATTTAACATCAACAACACCCTCTCAGGCATAAAGTTCACCAAGGAGGAAGGAACCGACAACAAACTCACATTTCTGGACGTCACAGTCGAAAGAAAGGATAACGGAGAACTACAAACCTGTG
>NW_025156635.1:0-1465 GCF_004010195.1 Chiloscyllium plagiosum
CAGTCAGCGCGGGGACTGTATTACAGCCCGTGCAAGGAGATGTTCCAGTCAGTGTCGGGAAATGTATTACAGTCAGTGCAAGGAGATGTTCCAGTCAGTGTCGGGACTGTGTTTCAATCAGTGCAGGGAGATGTTCCAGTCAGTGTGGGGACTGTATTGCAGTCACTGCAGGGAGATGTTCCAGTCAGCGCGGGGACTGTATTCCAGACATTGCAGGGAGATGTTCCAGTCAGCATGGGGACAGTATTACAGTCAGTGCAAGGAGATGTTCTAGTCAGTGTGGAGACTGAACTGTAGTCAGTGTGGAGACAGTACTGTATTCAGTGCAGAGAGAATTTCCAGTCAGCGTGGTGTCTGGATTTCAATCAGCGCAGGGCTATGTTCCAGTCAGCACGGGGACTGTATTACGGTCAGTGCAGTGAAATTTTCCAGTCACCGTGGGGACTATATTACACACAGTGCAAGGAGATGTTCCAGTCAGTGTGGAGACTGTACTGTAGTCAGTGCAGAGAGATGTTCCAGTCAGCGTGGGGTCTGGATTACAATCAGCACGGAGATGTTCCAGTCAGTGTGGGGACTGTATTACAGTCAGTGCAGGGAGATGTTCCAGTCAGCGTGGGGACTGTATTACAGACAGTGCAGGGAGATGTTCCAGTCAGCGAGGTGACTGTCTTTCAGTCAGTGCAGGGAGATGTTCCAGTCAGCACGGGGAATATATTACAGTCAGTGCAGGGAGATGTTCCAGTCAGTGTCGGGAAATGTATTACAGTCAGTGCAGGGCGAAGTTCCAGTCAGTGTAGGGTCTGTATTACAGTCAGTGCAGGGAGATGTTCCACTCAGTGTGAGACTGCATTACAATTAGTGCAGGCAGGTGTTCCAGTCAGCGTGGGGACTGTATTACAATCCCTGCAGGGTGATGTTGCAGACAGTGTGTGAAATTTACTTCAGCCAGTGCAGGGCGATGTCTCCAGTCAGTGTGGGGACTTTATTACCGTCAGTACAGACTGATGTTCCAGTAAGCGTGGGGACTGTATTACAGTCAGTGCAGGGAGATGTTCCAGACAGTGTGGGAAATTTACTTCAGTCAGTGCAGGGAGATGTCTCCAGTCAGTGTGGGGACTTTATTATTGTCAGTGCAGGGAGATGTTCCCGTCAGTGTGGGGCCTGTATTACAGTCAGTGCAGGGAGATGATCCAGTCAGAAAGGGGACTGTATTGCAGTCAGTGCAGGGAGATTTTCCAGTCAGCATGGGGACAGTATTACAGTCAGTGCAAGGAGATGTTCCAGTCAGTGTCGGGAAATGTATTACAATCAGTGCAGGGAGAAGTTCCAGTCAGTGTGGGGACTGTATTACAATCAGTGCAGGGAGATGTTTCACTCAGTGTGGGGACTGTATTACAATCAGTGCAGGGAGATGTTCCAGTCAGTATATGGACTGTATTACAATCAGTGCAGGGAGATGTTC
>NW_025156636.1:0-1465 GCF_004010195.1 Chiloscyllium plagiosum
TGTGTAAAAGGTTGTCTCTGATCTCTTTTTAAAAAAAATTCTCCTCTCATTGGAAAATCATGTTCCCTATTGGTGAAATCCCCCACCATAGGGAAAATACACCAATGTCTGGGTCAAAAATTGAAAACAATCCCAGCTCCAAACATTTACAAAATATCACTATGGATCTTCCTCGAATCCAAAAAAGATTGTCCCCTTTGATCAATAATTTGTAAAATTTACTCGCGTATCTACTGTGATAGACGTTTTCAAATAACTTCTTAAGTGCATATGGTTCACATCAATCGGATTAAAATAACATTTCGTGCGCTACCCCCACACACAAAAAAACAAGTTTGTTGACACGAATTGCTCTGAGGAAGTCTACGATGGATTATTTTATCAAACACAATCATTTCCAATGTTGTGAGCGCTCGTCTATCTTCTGTGCAATGGTCTGAATTTTAAGTTGAGTCTGACTGCAGATGAAACTGGCTGATCTGGGTAAAAGTACAGTTTGTGCCTTTCACATTGTGAATGTATATTGCTGACTTTAGTTGAATGAAGAGATGTTGTTCCAGCATCGTCGAGGCACCATTAATTAGACCATTAATTTCCACATCACTAACCGTAGGGTCAGGTGTAGTTTATTGATATGTGATATTTTTGAAACGAAAGCTTCGTACATTTCCAGTATGAATCATGTCAATTGGAGCCATTCACCTTTCCACTCATGGCTTTATAAACTTATATGAGGTCACCCCCCACCCCGAACTCTCGCCCTCCAGTGACAAAATTTACAGTCTATCTGGATTTCCAACGGTGACTCTGTTCCCTCACATTCTGCTGTGAAAGATCCTCCTGCCACCCCAGATCCACAGACAGTATCCCTTGTTACTAGTTCAAAGAAATGAAAGGAACTTCTCCCACCATATTGTTCAATTTTAGTTGGCTTCAAACACCATAAAAAATAAATATTCGTGTCATTGCTGATTTATGGGAGAATTCCGTGTACACAGTATCTGCTGAAATACCTGCAGTACCATCCTGAATCTGGTTCGCAGATTCATCTGTTGCTCACAAACGCAACCAGACATCAGGGAATAGCGAACATCGCCCACCCCCACCCCACCACCCTTCCCCTCTGTACTTTGCACTTTGTGAAATCCGTGTTGTCAATAATCAGTTTAAAGAAAGTTTTTTTTAAAACTTTCTTAATTTATGTTGCTGATCTTGGCTGAATAAAGGTATGTTGCTGTCAGCATTTCTGGGGAACATGTCTGCATTTTTTTCATGTCAGTTTACAATGATATTAAGTCAAGAATAGTCAAAATATCCTGAGGAACAACGTTTAGAAATGGGCCTATTAGCTCCTCAGGGCTGCACCAACTGTTTGAATATTGATACAGTTCTGCCCCTACTTTTTCCCCATAAGCCAGGATTTACAGTATTCGAGATCATATCTATGTTGATAATGGATTAGACC
>NW_025156637.1:0-1465 GCF_004010195.1 Chiloscyllium plagiosum
CCAGGGTCGAGATTTCCTGGCATTTGGAGAGATTTCCGAGGTTTTCTTTGGAGCCAAGAGAGTTACCTGAAGGTGTTCTGCAGCTGTTTATCTTGATGGAGGAGGGAGCGGTGGGGATTGGTACATTGACGATCAGGAGGAAGTATTGTCACTGAACAGGGTCAGTGTCCAGAGGACTGTGATTGAAGGAATTTAATAAAATGCAGCACTTGTACACAGTAAATTCACAGAATACTGCAGAAAACCGACGTATCAAGCGGTACTTGTGGAAAAAGAAACAGAGATAACATTTTGAGAGTGATATATTTGTGATCAAGCACTCGATGTTCTAGCGCACTACACTGCCAGAGAAATTACAGCCAATGAAGTGTTTTTGAGGAAGATTCAGGTTTATTTGTTCATTCAAAAGTCAAAAAAGACAATGCTGCAAACACTCAGAGCTGGCACTGAACAGTGCAGACCGACCTTGAGGGTTTTTTCTGCTCTGATATACACCTGGAATAATGTGGCACTAGAAGGCCTCCTCACAGTGGAAGGGGCCAATTATGTAAGACTTAGGTGTGGGGGATATTTTCTCTTTCAGAGGGTAGCAATTCTGTGAAGTCGTTTGCAACAGAGGTTTGTCAATGCTGCATACATGCAAGGCTAAGAAAGACAGGCATTTTGTCACTTCGGTAATCTAGCGCCATAGAGATGAGGCCGACAGGGGAGTTGAGGATTAACCAAATCAGCGGTGATCTCATTGAAACTTGTCGCTGACTTGATGGGTTAAATTGCTTCCATCTGCTCGAATGTCTTTGTTGTCATTTCGAAAATGTGAACCACCATTGCACATTAAGAAAAGCAGAAAGTTTATAAGAGATGATTACAGTCAAACTGAGTCAACATCATTTTTGAAATAAAAACACACGATGACAAACTGACAGATTTCTTTGTTAGCATGACCTGCAGACTTGGTGAAGGACGATGCTCAGTAAAGTTCATTTGAATTTTAGCAAGCAATCAATAAGGGGCTATATAAAAGTCCGTTGCACAATAAAGGAGTTCTCGGTGTTGGGTCATAAAGCAGCATTGTCTGTCCATTGTGTATTTAACAGAAATCACCGAATCGAGATTAATGAGCAGTTTTCAAGTTGGAAAGATATATTTAGTGAAATCCAGACTGGTCAGTCATCGGATTTAATGTTTTATCTGACCGAATGACTTGGAGGAAGTGGCAGAGTGAAATGCTGCGATACACAATAGGTGGGGGAGCATATTGTGATAAAGATGTGGAATTTTGCAAACAGGTATCGATAGTATGAGTGTGTGGAGAATTCTTGGCAAATGCAGTTTCATGCAGAGGCACTTTTATCTGTTAATAGGTTCACAGCTCTCCATTCAATTTGCAATGTTGCAACCCCACACAAGAGCGCATTCGCTCGCTGTGGAAATTTTGTTGACACATTGTTACCACTGTTTTTGA
>NW_025156638.1:0-1465 GCF_004010195.1 Chiloscyllium plagiosum
AATACTGCATACACTTCTGGTCGCCCTTCGAAAAAAAGGATGTTGTTAAACTTGAGAGGGTGCAGAAAAGATTTACCAGGATGTTGCCAAGATTGGAGGATTTGAGCTACAGTAAGAGGTTGAATAGGCTAGGGCTATTTTCCCTGGAGTGTCGGATGCTGAGGGGTATCCTTACAGAAGTTCATAAAATCAGGAGGAGCATGGATAGATGTTGAAATGATCAGCCGGATGATAGTACACTTCACACAGCTTCCTTTATCACATATATGCAAGAAGACTCAACCAGCCGGGTCAAAGCCCACCCTTGCCTGGAGAGTCTGAAACAGGCAGTTGCAATCACACTTTTACACACAAACCGGCGTTCCCTTTTCACGAATTACATTTTGATTCCAAGTCTTAGCAACACAACTGATCAATCAGATCCTGATCTAGGTACGTGACGTTTAGCATTAGATCATTGACCTTAAACTTCTACACCTGTTGAGTGTTGTTTCAGTCTTCCTGTCTTCTCACTTAACTGGAGCCAGTTTCAGTAAGCTAGCTAGCGTACGTACGTGCTTGGCTGCACTTTTCTGTTGCTGATCAGAATTGTTTAGCTGACCTCCTTTTCTGTTCTTGCCCCATTTTGATTCCTTTCACGTCGGCTGCATAGCCAAAGGTCTTTTCCCGAGAGTGGGGGAGTCCAAAACTAGAAGCAAAGGTTTAAGATGAGAGGGGAAAGACCACAGGGGTTACTTTTTCATGCAGTGGGTGATGTGTGCTTGGAATGAGCTACCAAGAGGTGCTGGAGGTGGCTGGTACAATGACAATATTTAAAAGGCATGTGTACATGACTAGGAATAGGTTAGAGAGATATATGCCAAAGGCTGGCAAATGGGACTGAGTCAGATCGGGATGACTGGTCAGTGCAGACAGGTTGAACTGAATGGTCTGTTCCATATTGTATGATGTTATGACTTCGTGCTCTCTGGTTATTGAGGTTTAGAGCACCAAAATAATAAGTTGCCCTTCAGCCCATCGTGTCTGCACTGGTCAAAAAGACAAGCTCCGAGCTATTCTCATCCCATTTTGTAGCACTTGGCCTATACCCTTGAGTGTCTCACAATAGCAATGAAGACACCTTCCTATGGCCATCAGCTCCTGGAGTAGGACTTGAATCCAAAGCTCCTCCCTCAGAGGGAAGGACACCACACATTAGATTCTCTACAGTATGGAAACAGCCCATTTGGCCCAACAAATCCTCACCAATCTTCTGAAGAGCAACCCATCCACACCCATTATCCTACCTGATATTTACCCCTGACTAAGGCACCTAACACTATGGGCAATTTAGCACGACAAATTCACCTAACCTGCACATCTTTGGACTGTGGCAGGAAACCAGAGCATCCGGAGGAAACCCACACAGACATGGGGAGAATGTGCAAACTTCACACAGACAGTCGCCCAAGTCTGGAATTGAACC
>NW_025156639.1:0-1465 GCF_004010195.1 Chiloscyllium plagiosum
CACACACACATGCACAGATATAGAGAGAGATACATACACACACGCACAACTACAGAGTTACAAACACACACACATGAGTGCGAGTGCGCACATACATACAGATGCAGACACACACAAATACATAGACACACAGTCACAGATACAAAGAGAGAGAGAGATACACTCCGGCACACACATGTACAGAGAAAGAGACACACACACACGGGGGTGGGGAGATGGGGACAGTATTTAATGCAGGTATGATGGGGGTCTCACCCACCAACAGAAGCCCCATGTAGGTGCCTCTATTCAGGGTCACCTTCCCAAATGGGCAGGGGCAAACTTTCCCTGGATTGAGAGTAGCCCTTACCCCTCCCCTGGGATCTGTCCACCAATCAGAGGCTGCTCAATAGCGCCACCAAGAGGCAATGGTAGGGTCACCTTCAAAGATGGAGGCAGTGAGTGAGTGAGCGATGGTGCTAGTTGGGGGGGGGTGGGGAAAACACATGTACAGACACACATACCTGCACATACAAACACAGAATGTAGAAACCCATCAGATACATATGTGGACCACTCAGTAATGTGGGCCTTCTTCCTTAGAGACGCTGAAGTGTCAAAGATAGATTGGTGAAGAGGAGAGATTGAGTTGGTTGGGACTACATTCACTGGAGCTTAGAACAATGAGGATGAATCTCATAGCAGCCAATAAAATTCTAAGTTAAAAATCACACAACACCAGGTTATAGTCCAACAGGTTTAATTGGAAGCACTAGCTTTCAGACAACCACCTGATGAAGGAGCGTCGCTCCGAAAGCTAGTGCCTCCAATTAAACCTGTTGGACTATAACCTGGTGTTGTGTGATTTTTAACTTTGTCCACCCCAGTCCAACACCGGCAACTCTAAATCATGAATAAAATTCTAACAAGACTAGATATGCTAAAGGCAGCAAGGGTATTCCTGATGACCAAGGAGTCCAGAAACAGGGGGGTCAAATCTAGGGATAACAGGGTAGGACTGAGATGGGGAGAAAGCTCTTCACCCAGAGAATGGGGGAGCCTGGGGAAATTCTCTGTCACAGAAAGCGGTTGAGGCCAAAACATTGAATGTTTCCAAGAAGGAGTTAGATCCAGCTCTCAGGGCTGAGGAGATCACAGGAGAGAAACAGAAAGAGACTATTGAGTTGGTGGATTTGCCATGATTGGTGGGGCAGTCTCGAAGGGCCGAATGGCCTCTTCCTGCTCCTAGTTTCTATGTTTCTAAGTTGACACTGTCTAAATCAATCACGTCTTTACTCAATGGTGTGAAACAGGCTGCTATTATTAACAACCTCTCCTAAACATAGGAACATCTTTCCTGTGTTTACCCCGTCTGTATGTCTGTGCGTGTGTGTGTGTGTGTGTATGCGTCTGTGTGTGTGTGTCTGTGTGTGTTTGTTTTCAGCGTGTCTTTGTCTGTGTGTGTGTGTCTGTCTGCATGTGTGTG
>NW_025156640.1:0-1465 GCF_004010195.1 Chiloscyllium plagiosum
GATATACTGGGGGAAAATAAAAGAAAAGAGAGAGAGACACAAAGATAATGAGAGAGAAGAAAGGGAGAGAAGAGTTATGGGGGAAGGGAAGAAAGAGTGAAGGTCCTTAGTGGGGCAAACAGAGAGAGAAGAAGGGGAGAGTCAAAAGCAGAGAGAATTTGAAATGAGAAAGTGCAACTTTTCAGTAAACTTAAGGTAACAGGATAGAGATTAAAAGAGAAGGACGTGATATTTTCAAATACGTCAAACTTCTGTCTCATTTTGATGATAAAGATGTTTAAGCCGTCTTAATTTCATTTTTATAAAATGCCAGGTAGATGGAGTGGTCAGATGTGTAATGCTAGTTCAGTCTAAACTGGCAGACGGAACACATTATTTATTTAATGCACTCTCTGCTGAGGGGTCAACAGGTTATGAAGAGATCAAACAGGATATTTTAAGTGCTTATGAATAGGTGCCATAAGGGAACAGACAGCGGTTCAGGAACACAAAGAAGGATTTCGAAAGACTTAAACAGAGATATTTTGAGTGAAGTTGCATGCTTCAAAGGTAGCTAAGCATTTGAGGCTTCAAGAGGGATTATCCTGCTGGATGATTTTAAAATCTCACGTCCAGAGATCGTAAGAACTCACGTGGAGGAACAGCAAGTTTAGGAATTGAGACGGCCAACAGAAGTAGCAGATGAAAACACGTTTTAATCAAAAGACAAGCTTCCGGCCAAAATATCGTCCTGTCAGTGGTGGGAGGTGGAAGAAGGGGATATCCTACACTTCCAAACTAAATGGAGAGAACACTGGCAAGTGTTTGCCAAAATTAAAAAAAAAAGAATCTCAAGAGGGTGGAACAGAAGTGAAACTCCTCAGGTTTTTTTCAATGTAATGGAGTGAGAAACAGAAAGTTATAGTACCAGTGGTTTCAGAAGGGCGCTGAGAAAATGTGTTTTCATTGCCGGCAGGTGGGACACGTAAAGTCACACTGGTGTTCGTTAAAAAAAGGAGCTGTGCAATAAGATGTGCTGAAAGAAGCTAAACCAGTGGCACGAGTGCAGGTAGTGAAGGAAACCACAAGAAGAACCGAGGAAATGCAGGAGAGTGCAAAGTTGAGGCAGGGGCTAAGTATGAAATTAGTACCCGGTCTCTACAAAGAATTCTAATATCTGGGTAAAGATAAATTAGACAGAATAAGTGGAGAAGGACTGGAAGATATAATTTTGACAGATACAGGATCAAGACAGTCGCTGATATTAAGGGATGAGCGAATATATGCCCTTTTTGATCCGATACACGAAAGTGTGGTAATTATTTGGATAGATGGACAGGCATCCAGTGTTCCCTTATAGAAGATCAGGTTGGAGTGCCAACTCAAGACTGGGGCAGTTGCAGTTGGAGTGATTGACAGAATGTCAGTTCAAGAAATTCTGTTTGTACTTGGGAATGATTTGGTAGTTTCCAAGGTGGGGGTGACA
>NW_025156641.1:0-1465 GCF_004010195.1 Chiloscyllium plagiosum
TACTTAGTCCCTCTAGTTTTGGACTCCCCTACCCTGGGAAACAGACCTTGGCTATTGCCCCTATCAATGCCCCTCATGATTTTATAAACTCTTTATTTCAAAAATATGTTTCATTCAATTTTAAAAAGCCTTTATATGGATATATAGTCACTAACACAGTTCAGTTCTGTCCAGGAGCACATGTCCAGGGCAGCAGCTGCCCCAAGCTTTATTGCATCCCTCTGCACGTCGTCCTGGATCTTGGAATGTGCCAGCCTGTAACATTCAGTCAGGGTCAACTCCTTGCTCTGGAAGATCAACAGGTTTCAGGCAGACCATATGGCCTCCTTTCAACGAGCTAATGGCCCTGCAGGCACAGTCAATGTTTGTCTCGGTGTGCGGCCTGGGGAACACAAGGTGGAGCACAAAGTCTTGCATCACAGAGCTGCTCGGGACAAACCTCAACTAAAAACCACCGGATCTTTCTCCAGATTTCCTTTAGAAAAGCACATAAACCTGTATATGGTCATCCCACAGCCTCCAACTCTCCAGGGAAAAATGCGCCAGCCTATTCAGCCTCGCTCTATCTAATACTTAGCCATTGCAGGATGCAGAAATACAAGACAAAGAAGAGAGCAACTTTGTCTCTTCCTGACCTCCATGTAGAGCTGATTGATGATGCTGTTGCTGCCATTGAGGGACTGCTTCAGCTGATTGGTGAGTGCCTCCAGCTCTTGGATCTCCAACCTCAACAGCTCAAAGTCGAGCTGAGTGTAGCCGTGTTCAGTCTCCATCTTCTCCAGGCGGAGGGTCAGGTTCACCAGCTTGGAGGAGTGCACAGAGACAGCCCTCGAGTATTGCCGCACCTGAATGGAACATCACAGCAAACGTATGGAGTTAGAGCCAACTCCAGAGTCACCAAACTATCTCCACCTCACACCACACTGCACAGTTACCACACTCTAGCTCAGAGTGATTTGTACATGCTAACACTTCATAATGAACGCTCCACAAGTTTCTCATGACGACAGTAATGTTAAGTAAATATAAACCCTGATTTCTTCACACACTGCAGGTAATAACGTAGAAAAATCTTATGTTAAGTCTCGTGTGAGTTATATGAAAATGTGAAGAGGAAATCTTCAAGTTTAATAATAAAAACCTACTTAATTGTGCATAATCCATGTATCATAATTGAAGTGCCTAACAGTTTTAAAAGTACAAATTATTTTTGATATAAAAGCAGACGTTGCTGGAGAAACTCAGGTCAAGAAGAATCTCTGAAGAGAGAAACACTTTAGAGTCTAATGGATGGCTGGATGTTGAAAAATTGGGGCATATCAACAAATATTGTCCACTGATAAACACCCATCCATTTCTGACACTTTATAAAAATGTCATGGGACTGGTGATGCCCTCCAACTAATTGTCTCACCATAGTTTTCACTCTAGCACAGGGCATTAAATCTAAGAGCTAAGTTATGAA
>NW_025156642.1:0-1465 GCF_004010195.1 Chiloscyllium plagiosum
GCTTTACTTCATCAGACGGGGTGTTGAGTACAACAGTTGACATGTCATGTTACAGTTGTATGGGACTTTGGTTTCGGACACATTTGGAGTACTGCGTACAGTTCTGATTGTCACATTTCCAAAAGGATGTGGTTGCTTTGGAGAGGGTGCAGAGGAGGTTCACCAGGATGTCGCCTGGAATGAAGGGCGCTAGCTATGTAGAGAGGTTGAGCAGATGAGGATTATTTTCATTAGAAAGACGGCGATTGATGGGGACCTGATTGAGCTCTACAGAATCATGAGATAGATATGGACAGGGTGGATAGCAAGAAACACTTTCCCAGAATGGGTGACTCAGTTACGAGGGGTCACGAATTCAAGGTGAGAGGGGAAAACGTTAAGGGAAATATGTGTGGAAAGATCTTTAAACAGAGGGTGGTGGGTGTCTGGAAGATTTTGCCAGTGGAGGTGGTAGAGGCAGGCACGATAGCATCATTTAAGATGTATCTAGAGAGATACATGAATGGGCAGGGAACAGAGGGATAAAGATCGTTTGAAAATAGGCGACAGGTTTACATTGATGTCTTTGATCGGGCTAGGTTAGGAGGGCCGAAGGCTTGTTCCTGTGTTGTAATTTTCTTTGTTCTTTGTTTTACCTTTGTGTCATCTGATGAAATATTACCTGCACACGTCAGTGCAGTGTTTGCATCAGTCGATGAAACATGACGTGCGCACGTTAGTGAAGGGTGTGTTTCAGCTGATGAAATATGACCTGCACACATCAGTGCAGTGTTTGCATCAGTAGAAGGGTGTGTATTAGCAGATGAAACATTATCTGCACAGTGCAGGATTTGAAGATTCAAAACTCCACAGAATCAAAAGCTGTTGTCCACACAGAACTGGCTACATCCAATCCATTTGATGAAAATCAACTTCTCAACTGATCATTTCAAGCCCAAGTCTCACTGATCATTTCTACTTCACTGTTCCAAACCAGAGTTTCACAGAGAAATACCTATTTGCAGTTAACACATGAAAGGATACATTATCTCTGGCCACGAGCCCCACACACAAAACTGACCATTCGCAATTCAAAGGTAAAACTCAGATCCCTTGGGACAAAAGAATGCGCAAAACCACAGAATAAAAATCATATCCGCACACTTATCTGACCGTTCAGAATCCACAATTTCTCAGACAGACATGGCCACGGTCTGCAGAATAAAACCAAGCTCCCCACAAAAAGAAAAGACCATCCAAAATTTGCAGGATTCACTAACTCCACATGCAAATCTACCCCTTCCCAATCCACAGGAAAAATAAACTCCTACACATTGGGAGTGCCAATATGATCACTCGCAGGCCACGGATTAAAGACGACATGACATATTGAACTGTCTATTAGCATTCCACAGGAAAGATGAAAACCTCGCATTCGCTAAATAAGCAGACAATCTCCAATCCACACCACAGGTTATAAATCACC
>NW_025156643.1:0-1465 GCF_004010195.1 Chiloscyllium plagiosum
GACAGGCACAGGAGACTCCTGCATTACCTGCCTGGCCCTTGTACCTTTCTTGGAGGTATCACAACTACCTGACCGTATCTGTAATATCCTACCATCCTGAGACTGCCAACTATGACACCCAGGGCTCTTGTCAATTCCTAACTGCTTGAAATCACTCCACAATCATCTGATGAAGGAACAGCGCAACGAAAGCTACTGCTTCCAAATGAATCTGTTGAACTATATCCTGGTGTTGTCTGATTTTTAACTCTATCTACCCCAGTCTAATACTGGTGTCTCCAAATCATTTATTCCCTCCCCAACCAATCCACGAAATCTAATACGACTTGCAATCATACCTCCTTCAGATATAATCATCAGGATCATTGAAACTTTCCTTAATCTCACACATCCGACAGGAGCACATGTCACTCGAAACAGACCATCTCTCCGCGTTAACAATCTACAAATCGAGAAAAAGACACAATCTTACTGATCTACAAAATACTGCCCGAGACTAACGTAATGCCTATGTCTTAAATCTTAAAAATGTAATCAAGAAACCGTGAGACATATTTAAAAAAATCACTTTACTCAATACTGTAGACGGATCAAACAAAAGCAGAATAAGATTGATGTTTTAAGAGATTGATACCCACTGAGATGATCCCCGGCTGGAAGTAGTTCTGAGATTGAGGTCTTTCTGAGAGCATTTGTGGAACGTCAATTTGTGTCAATTTTCTCCCAACTCCATTTCCAGAGAGTTTTCTAACTTCATAGCCAGTCAAGTGAGAGAGTTTACTGCTGTCGTTTTATTCGCTGTGGGTTGCCTTTGCTGCACAGACCAGTATTTATTGGCCATTTTATTTGACTTGGAGAAAGGTGGTGGAAACTGCCTTCCTGAAATGCTGCAGTCCAGGTACACCGGCGATGATTGGACAATGATCCCCTCGAGGGTCACAGCCGTCCCTTTCTCTGTAATGCCCCTCAAATCTCACATCCCTCCCAAACTCTGTAATCCCCCCTCCAGTTTCAGGGATTACATGTCTGTGATACATGGACGTTTCAGTGCGTAATCTCAAATTGTACACGTAAAATGACTGACCTTTTTGTTTTGAACCTTAGTTAAAAGGGAGGCAATGGCCGAATGGTATTCTTGACAGACGAATAGTATGTGCAATGTTCCGAGGATTAGGGTTAGAATCCCAACATGGCTGATGGTCTCATCTGAATTCAATAAAATCTAGAATGAAAAGTCTGATGATGATCATGAAACGATTGTCGATTGTTAGAAGAAAAAAACATTTGGTTCACTAATGTCCTTTAGGGAAGGAAACGATCAACCTCACCTGGTCTAGCCAACATATGACTCCAGACACACAGCAATGTGGCTGACTCTCAACTGCCTTCTGGGAAAATACCTACATTCATCGGAGCGAATAAACAAAAAAAGATCTTTTTTTTAATTGTGGGTGAGACCTTTTTT
>NW_025156644.1:0-1465 GCF_004010195.1 Chiloscyllium plagiosum
TGCAGGAAAATCTGTCATCTGCAGGAATGCGGGAAAATCTGTCATCTCCAGGAATGTGGGAAAATCTGTCATCTCCGGGAACCCAGGAAAATCTGTCATCTGCAGGAATGCAGGAAAATCTGTCATCTCCGGGAATGCAGGAAAATCTGTTGTCTCCGGGAACGCAGGAAAATCTATCATCTCCAAGAATGTGGGAAAATCTGACATCTCTGGGAATGTGGGAAAATCTGTTGTCTCTGGGACACCACGTTTTGTATAAAATGCATATATCTACAAATTCCTTTTGTCTCCATAATACAGAGTTGTGATAGTGTATGCAGGAAGCTTCAAACATGAGCAACTCTATCCCAGTGCTGGGGCCTGTCTGATAATCTTAAATTGGTGTAACTCTGTACCCAGCGTGCTCATTGAGAAAGGGCTTTCCAATTGCTGAATTAGCCCTAACAGAGAACAGACGTTCCTGAGGATGCCAGCACAAGCTGACTGATGGGCAGCAGCCTTCAGGTCTCACTGCTCACCTGGAGCAGTGTCCAGGCCAGCCCACATGACTCTGCAAGGGAAAGGGATATCAGACAAAATGGACACAGGAAGCTAACTGGCTCATCCTGCTGTGTGGGAAATCCGAATGGTTTTCTCCACTGACAGGGTGCTGCTCTCAAACCAAACAGATGTTTTGCCGACCGCACTAATAAGTAATAGGACAGTTAAATTCTAATGCCAGTGTGATGCCAGGCATGTATGGCATGTGTCCCAACAACTGGTAGATCATATCAACCAACATGCCCCACTCATTATCTTTTGCCCTGATATGCTGGGCTCCTCCATCAGCAGGGGGAGGAACATTTGTGGAGCCTCTTCCTCAAGCAAGCTCTTCAATTGTCCATCACCATTCACAAGTGGAGGACTACGGAGCTTGTTATCTGTTCTTTTGGAATAGCTCATACCTGTCATGGGCGACATGGTTGCTCACTAGTTAGTACTACTACCTCACAGTGCTGAGGACCTGGGTTCAATTCCAGCCTCAGGTGGCTGTCTGTGTGCAGTTTGCACATTCTCCACGCATCTGGGTGGGTTTCCTCTGGGTGCTCCAGTTTCCTCCCACAGTCCAAAGATAAGCTGCATTAGTCAGGGGTAAATGGTCTGGGTGGTTTGCTCTTTGGAGGGTCAGGTGAAGGGCCTGTTTCCACACTGTATGATATGCTGCTTGTCTTGCAACTAGCCCAATGTTGTTGCTTCACCTGATTACCAGCTCATTTCAGTGTGGCTGTGGTGCTCTTGGCTTGTATTCCCAGTTTTCCTTGAGTCAGGCTTGAGTAACCCAGCTTTATGGTAATGGGAGAGTGAATTATTAAATGACTCACCTCATTCAACTTCCTTTCGACTTGATTAGGTCCACTAAACCTTATCTTTACAGGTTCACCTATCACTGGATGTAACACTAACACTTTATCTCCAATAGCAACAT
>NW_025156645.1:0-1465 GCF_004010195.1 Chiloscyllium plagiosum
GTTTGAGTCAGGAGTTGAGGATTGGTGTATGTGGAGAGATTCAGAAAACTGGTTCTATAGTCATTGTAATTTAGAGGAATGGGTGGTTGGATAGGAAACAATAAAATTATGAAGGGAATAGATAAGACAGAAGCAGGGAGGCTATTTCCACTTGGGCGGGTCAAACTACAGAGCATTACCTCAAAATAAGGGGGAGCAGATTTAGGACTGAGTTCAGGAGGAACTTCTTCAGCTAAAGGGTTGTGAGTCTGTGGAATTCCCTGCCGAGTGAAGCATTTGACATTATCAACTTGAATGCCTTTAAGGCAAAAGGAAGATTTGTGAACAGGAAAAGAATTAAGGGTTATGGTGAGAGCAGGAAAGTGGAGCGGAGGCCATGAGAAGATCAGCCCTGATCTTATTGAATGGTAGAGCAGACCAGATGAAAGTTCTTCCCTTGTCAAAATTGGCCTTTGTCCAATTCAGAACCTTAACTTTTAGATCTGGTATATTATTTTCTGTAACTATTTTAATACTAGTAGAATTATCAGAGACTCCCAACAGTGTGGAAGCAGGTCATTCAGCCCACCATATTAATACTGACCTGGAGAGCCTCCTAACCTCCTCCTATAACATTGCATTTCCCAGGGCCAGCCAACCTACACATCCCTGAACATTATGGGCAATTCAGCCTGGATAATCCACCCAACCTGCAGATCCCTGAACACTGTGGGAAATTCAGCCTGGATAATCCACCCAAACTACACAGCTTTGGACTGTGGGTGGAAACCAGAGCACCCGGACGAAATCCATGCAGAAAACTCCAATAAGGTGATCATCCCTTTCTTATTTCCCAGTTCCACCTAAATAACTTCACTGGGCATACTCCCAAGAATATCTTCCCTAAGCAAAAACATAACGCTATCCCGAATCAAAAATACCACTCCCCCTCCTCTCTTGTCCCCCTTTCTATTCTTCCTACAGCATCTATACCCTGGAACATTAAGCTGCCAGGCCTATCCATCCCTGAGTGATGCCTCTGTAATTGCTATAATATCCCAGTGCCATGTTCAAAACCATACCCTGAGCTCATCTGCCTTCCCTATCAGGCCTCTTGCATTGAAGTAAATGCAGTGTAACTGCTCAGTCCGATCTCATTCTGTACCTTGCCCTTTCCGACCTTGACATTTTGACTTCTGACCTGTACCAGCCTCAGACATATCTCTTTCCTCACTATCTTCTTGGGTTTACACCCACTCCCTCACTTGTTTAATGCCTCCCAAGTATCACCAGCAAGTCTCCCTGCCTAGATATTAGACACCTTCCAATTCAGGTACAATCCATCCTTCTTATGCAGGTCAACTCTACTCCAGAGGAATATCTCTTTCCTCACTATCTTCTTGGGTTTACACCGACTCCCTCACTTGTTTAATGCCTCCCAAGTATCACCAGTAAGTCTCCCTGCCTAGATATTAGACACCTTCCA
>NW_025156646.1:0-1465 GCF_004010195.1 Chiloscyllium plagiosum
TAACTTCGCGAATTGGAGCAAATGGGAGAACACTGGCAGTGAATCAGTAAATAGGACAAATGTTGCAAAGGATTAGTGATCCAGATTCAATACAGTGTACCAGAAAATGGGGGAGTTGGTGCAGTTTACCATGAATTGGAAGATATGTGTTGGATCGGTAATTTGGAGATATGATGCAGGGATCGCAAGATTAGAGCATTCTGGCAGCAGACTACTAAATGGGAGAATTGTTGCAGGAAATACTGAATGGAAGACCTGGTGCACAGTGGAGCTAAATTACAGGATGGGTGCATGGCACCAGTAAATTGGAGAATTAGAGTAGGGCACCCTTAAATGGTAGAATCGGGCTCAGGCATCAGTAAATGGAAGAATTAGTACAGGGATATGAGTAAATGGGAGATTTGGTGGAAACAATAAATGGGAGGTCTGGTGCACAGTGCCGTTACATTAGAAAATTAGTGGGAAAACATATTGGAAAATTGGAGCAGAGCATGTCTAAATTGGGGAATAGGGGCCAGGGAAACAATAAAAAGAAGAAATGTTGCAAGCATCGGTAAATTGGAGATTCAGTTCAGTGCATCACTAAATGAACAAATAAAATCAGCAGGGTACCTGTACGTTGAAGATGTTTATCAGGGAACAATTAATGAAAGGAATTGATGCAGGGCAACAATAATTGGAGAGTTCATGCAGGTGCCGTTAAATTCTAAGTGGGAGGACTGGGGCAGGATAACCTCAATGGGTGAGTTGGTGAAATTCCCGAATTAGTGCAGGATTGGTAAATGGGAGAATTGGTGCAGGGAAGCGGGACACTAATTACAGCTTTAGAGATGGACGCACGGCAACAGACCCTTCAGTCAAATTGTCCACGCCTAAATTTAAGAATTCTGACAGCTCTCCACTATATTTGAGAATCATTGCAAGAAACTACTAAATGGAAAAATTGCGCAAGGGATTATTCAAATGTGAGAATTTGCAACAGGGCATCAGATAATGGGAGAATTAGTGCAGTTCAGCACAAAATGATTGAGTTATGCTGTGTTGCACTAAATCGGAGAATTGGGGCAGAACAATACCTTTTGGGAGATATATAGTAGGGCATCACTAAATTGGGTGAGGGCATCAGTCAGTATGAGGATTGGTGTAAGGCAACACAGAGTAGAGACCTTGTTCAGGACGTCAGTAATTGGGAGAAATGGTGCTCAGCAACACTGAATTGGAGAATTGTGGAGTATCAGTAAATGAGAGACCTGGTGCAGGGTGCTGATAACTTAGTGAATTGGAACAAATGGGAGAATGCGGGCAGTGAATCAGTAAATAGGATAAATGTTGGAAAGGATTCGTGGTCCAGATTCAATACAGTGCACCACGAAATGGGGGAGTTTGTGCAGTTCACCGCGAAAGGGAAGATATGTGTAGGATCAGTAATTTTGAGATATGATGCAGGGATCGCAAATTCGCAAAT
>NW_025156647.1:0-1465 GCF_004010195.1 Chiloscyllium plagiosum
GTCAGAGGAACAGAGTCTTTGATGACAAAGACCTCAAACCTAGCATCAAGTACTGCTACCTGCTCCTCTATCCGAGTCAGAGACATGGACAATGTACAGCAGATATTTCAAATTCCTCAGGAAATATCACAGTAATGCTGTCACAAAAAAACCCTGCAAATAATCCGTAAGGATAGGTTCTCTAATAAACCTGTTCCCTTTTAAAATGCAAAACTGTCACTGGCTCGTGGGAAACTCTTACCCAAGATCAACCAAAGTAGAGAAGCAACATCTACAAAGATTCAAACTGTTTCGACCATCTCTGACAGACCTCGCTGGAGGTCAGACACAAAGATTGGAAGAAGCTACTGAGCATCCTCTCCCCTCACCCCTTCAAACACTACCTGCCCCACCTGCAGCAGGGTGTGCAGGACCATCATCATACTGTTTAGTCAAGTCAGGACCCACAACTTCAGCATGGGAGATAGTCATCCTCAGTATCTGACGATGGAGGTGAAAATACTGGGTGTCAGATTTAGCTTAAATCTGATTCACTCCAATTGCAGTCTATATTTCAAAATGTATAACTGGTCCTTTTTTGGGGGATTGCTATGTTTTCCATTTCATCTGCTGTTGAAGAGCAGTGAAAACCCAAGTTTGTTTGAAATTCTCTGAGATTTTACAAGGATCGAGTAAATTAATTGGAGAAATGCTCATGGAAATTTAGGCCCCATGCCTATTTTCTTTAAAAGTATCAAGCTCACTCTCATATCATCCTGTAGTACAGCCAATCGCACTGTAATACAAGTTTATAGTCAATTGCTGTAGAGACAGAGAGTGGATTATATTTAATTGACTCTATTACTGGATAATATTAGAGTATTATCCACTAATGCAGAGGTGATTGCAATGTAATCTAGCAGATTAGAGGCAATTAGTTAGAGACAGACAAACTGTAGATGCTGGAATCCGAAGTAGACAGGCAGGAGGCTGGAAGAGCACAGCAAGCCAGGCAGCATCAGGAGGTGGAAAAGTCTGACGTTTCAGGGGTAACCCTTCTTCAGGAATGGAAGTGGGGGTACGGGGAGTTGCAGATAGAGGTGGAGGAAGGTTACGGGTGGGAAGAGGGGTGTAGAGGTGAGGTGGTGATAGGCAAGGGGGAAGGTTATTTGACATTGGAACCCAACCTATGCCACGACTCCCTTTCTAGCCTTGCCTCCTCCCTTCCATCCCTCCAACCAACCCCTCTTTTTAGCTACCAACTGGATTCATTCCTCCTATCAAACAAACAGGTTATACCCATCACCTGTATTCACCTATCACCACCTCACCCCTCTGCCCCCCTCCCCACCCATACCCCTTCCCAACCCTCTCTTTATCTGCAACTCCCCCTTTCCTATCCCCATTCCTGAAGAAGTTGATTATACCTGAAACATTGGACTTCTCCACCTCTACATGCTGCCTGGGCTCACTGTGTTCTTCCAGC
>NW_025156648.1:0-1465 GCF_004010195.1 Chiloscyllium plagiosum
TCTTATTAGCTGCTCTCCAGTCCTCTGGCACCTTCCCTATGGTCAGATTCCAATTAAAGTTTCCTCCCTTGACTCTAACAGTATCCAGACCTGCGGATTCTCCCTTGACTCTAACAGTATCCAGACCTGCGGATTAGTCCAATTTTATACCAGACAAAGCCTCAAACCCCCGCTCGTATTTTACATCAATCTCTTCAAGAGCTTTCCAGTCCATCTTCTCGAATTCTGTACCTGCATCCTCCTTCTCCCAAGTAAAACAGCTGTGATGTTTACATGTACCAATCTATCAATTTTCACCGGGTTGACGCACTGATTGTCCCCCTTTGGTTTCTAAAGGACACTAGCTGTTTGCTGATTATTCTGTTCTACTTGTACGTGTGGAATATCATGGGATTCTGCTTAATCTCGCCTGCTTGCACTTCTCCATGTCCTTTTGTTATTCAGTCCCCTCTATGTTTCTAAGTTTCTAAGTTTCACTACAATCAAATCTCATCTTTTGAAATTCGAGATCACAGGCTGAATGTCCCCCATCAGACAATCTTGCCATTTTATGGATTAATCTGGAGAATACCTTTTGCAGTTCCTCTGTCGTCAGTATATTCTATCTTAGATTGGGACTCCAAGCGGTACACAATACTCTAAGTTTAGTCTCAGCAACACTCTATCCAGCTGGTGCACGACATCTTCTAGATTGCAATTACATACACATGAATGTAAACCTAATTTTTCGTTTTCACTTTAACTTTTCTTATGATGTTAGTGGGAGAGTTCTTACAAAAAGATCCTCCTGAATATCAAACGATACGTTATCCATTAGCTCCTCGTTGCCTACGTCCACAAGAATCATCTTCAAACCATTCCAAAAAATGTTTGCCACTTATGGTTTTAGTTTCATCGATGCATTACCATCCTCCCCAGTTTTCCCATTACCTTCTATATATCCAGTAACACGTTCTTTGTAATTCAGCCCAAGAGACACCCGACCGCGGATTAGAAGTTAACTGATCTGTAGTTCACCACTCTCCATCTTCATCCTTTCTTAAGCTGTTGGATAATATTTATAACTTTTGCCATATCCAGATTGGCTAAATATCTTTCCGAAATGTGTTGCAAAATAACATGAAAATCTGAGATGCAATCAATATGTCTATTGCTGCTTCCTCTGAAATTCTTGTATGAAGTACATCTGATTTGTCAGATTTATAAATACCCAATCCAGCTTCCTTTTCAAAGATGACCTCAACACTGATAAGAATGATCTTACACTTTACTTACACAAGTCCCATGGTCACTTGGTATTTCTGGGAGAATTTCTGGATATTTTGCCTTGAAGATAGACACAAAGAAACTGTTTCTTTCTCCTGTGATTTCACTGTTCTCGTCAATAAATTACCCTGTCCGCACACCTACTGTTCCACATTTGACCTTGTTATTACTTTTGTTTCATACACTGATGTACGTTTTA
>NW_025156649.1:0-1465 GCF_004010195.1 Chiloscyllium plagiosum
TAAGAAGAACAGGGGGCCCATGCAGTCATTTGGACTCTGCTGGCGCCTCAGCTCAATGTAATCGCACCAACCTGTGAATAGGAATGATTACCCTGTTTCGATACGCAAAGAAATGGAATGTTTACAGAAAGATGGCATGTCCAATTGGAGAGATCAAATATTTATGAATAAAGTATATTTTTGAAATAAAAAAAAATGTGTACTGCTGCAGGATTTCCCTCGGGCAGGCTACTTTGACGTCACCTTCAGGAGCGTGAAGCAATGCGGGCAGCCACTGAAGGTTTTCAAGGAGAAGGAAGGGGAGCTGCTGATCTTCATCTTGTCAGCGGTCCCGTTGTGTGTGCTTCCTGCGCAGAGGAATTGGGTTGCTATGATCCACATGAACAACCCAAATGTTCCAGCAACCGATGTCCTGACATTTCTGAGAAGATACGTGCAGGTTGAGGGAGAAGGCACTGATGTGGTTGACCCTTTCGGGATCTGGGCCAGCAAACGACAGGTTAGGGTAACTCTGAGGGTTGATGAAAGTGGGAACATCCTTCACCCACCCTCCAGCTTTGCTATCGGAGGGAGCAGAGGTTACCTGACGTACGCAGGGCAGCCGAAAGTGTGCCAAACCTGCGGGAGGTCAGGCCACATGACAGTGAACTGCAAGGTCACAATCTGTCAAAACTGTAAGAAGGAGGGTCACCCGACCAAAGAATGCAAGGAGGCCAAGAACTGTAATCTGTGTGGGGATGTGGGCCACATGTACAAGGCCTGCCCAAGACGAGGGACCACTACCGATGCGCAGATGGCCGTGGCTGGACCGCAAATGGACAGCAAGACATCACAAACCAGCATGGGGGCACGCAAAAGGAAGGACAGGCCGGAGAATCACTTCTCTAGCTTCCCACAGAGTTCTGTCATGCACCTGATCAGGTCCCAGTGATTTATCTATTTTTATGCATTTTAAGACATACTGCACTTCCTCCTCTTTAAAATGGACATTTTTCAAGATGTCACCATCTATTTCTCCAAATTCTCTATCTGCTGTGTCTTTCTCCACAGTAAACACTGACGCAAAGTACTTGTTTAGTATCTGCCCAATCTCCTGCAGTTCCACACATGGGCTGCCTTGCTGGTCTTTGAGGGGTCCTATTCTGTTAATTATTACTCTTTTGTCCTTAATGCATTTATAAACTCCCTTTGGATTCTCTTTAGCCCAATTAAGCAAAGCTATCTCATGTTCCCTTTTTGCCATCCTGATTTCCCTCTTAAATAGGAGGAGTTAGCAATTCTGGAAAGCGTGAAAATATTTAAGTTCCCTAGGCCAGATGGGATTTATCCAAGGAATCTCTGGGAAGCCGAGGAGGAGATTTCCGAGGCTTTGGCCTTTATCTTTATGTCATCATTGTTGACAGGAGCAGTGCCAGAATACTGGAGGATAGCGAATGTAGTCCCCTTGTTCATGAAGGGGAGTAGA
>NW_025156650.1:0-1465 GCF_004010195.1 Chiloscyllium plagiosum
GAGTCATCACACTCGTGTTAAGGGCCCGGTGGATGCTCCTTCCCCTCCAGCAGAGTGGCAAGCTCATCCTACGGACAACCCTCTGAAAATCAAGCTGATCAAGAAGAATGGACTGATATAAGAGACTATTGATATTGGTTGAAAAACTGTATCCCAACACAATTGTAAGTGTTGCATGGACTCACTCCTCCCTGGTAGTTAAAGTATTAGGGAATAGACAGATAAGGGTTGTGAGCTAAAATCCGTGGTCAGCTTTATATTGTCACGATGATATTGGCGTTAGCTGCCGAGGTGGGGGGGTGGGCGGCGGGAAAAAATCATTTTACCGCTTTATGTCAGAATTATGCTAAATTAAAGGGACATGTTGACTGTTGGGTATGTGCGGAGTTCCCACACCATGGGGAATCCGGAATTCCTCTCACGGTAATACCCTTACCAAAGAAGAAGTGTACAATGCACAACAATTTGACTCAGGCTCAAATGATACAAAATGGGAATTTGAGAGGGGTAATTATAACTTTGAGGGCTGGTTCCCTCGACCAGCCCCGAAAACGCCGGGTGCTATTGATAGCCTTAAAGTCTCCCCACCGAAAGGAGCAGTAAATACCACTTGTTTCTGTATTCAGAATGATACCGCACCCTTCCGATTAGGAAAATCATCTTGTGTCTGTACCAGCCAAGTCATTGCCACAACCATTCCCCGAATATTAAATGGAACATATTGGGAATGAGGCCTGGACACCTATCTATTTATTCCGGGGGGAAAATACATTCGCGTGACTGAATGTACAGGAATGCATGCATGTTATGATGTTGATAAAACACCGTCTCAAAGCCAGAAAGGCTGGAATGGCTGCTGCTACCTCGCGTATATAATTCCCCACTTGAGGCTGTTAAAAGGAGCCCCAAAAATACCTCGGAATAAATAGGAAAGAAGGCAGGAAACCCGGGAAGTAACCAATGGGATCGGCTCCTCTGCGCTTTGATACCTTTGTATGGGACCGCTCGAGCAGGAGTAGAAATACAAAAGTTGGCAGCTTCCCTGGAATAGTTAGCCAACAATACTGCTGATGCGTTAACCGAACCCCAATCACAAGTAGCAGCCATAACGACTGAAATGATTGCCACCAGACTAACGACCCTTCAGAACAGGATGGCTCTGGATTATATTCGCGCAGAGAAGGCTGGTACCTGTGCAGTAATTGGAGAGGAATGTTGTACGTACATACCTGAGGTCTCCTCTAACATTACTTATATCTCCAAACATGTGCGAGACAAAATCGCCAAGATAAGGCAGGCTGGTAATTGGTACCAGAACGAAAAATGATGGGAATGGGGCAATTGGGGATTGACTGGTTGGGGAAGGTGGTTAGTCAATCTCGCTATCTATGGAATATTGATATTAGTGACTCTGGTAGTAGGGTGCAGTGTACTAAAATGGGTAATGAGCCGACTGATGACATCC
>NW_025156651.1:0-1465 GCF_004010195.1 Chiloscyllium plagiosum
CAGGATGACGGGATGACTGATTGCAGTTATTGAGGGCCTTTGGGAAGCCACACTTTGAGTACTCCGTGCAGTATTGTGGTCTTCTTCTCTGAGGAAGGACATTCTTCCGATTGAGGGAATCTCACAAAGCTTCAACAGACTGACTCCAAGGATGGCTGGACCGACATATGAAGAAAGACTGGACCAATTGGATTTGCACTCACTGGAATTTATAATAATGGGGGCAGCCATTGAACCTATGGAATTGTCTAACACAGAGAGCTATTGGGACCAGGTCATTAGATGTATATTCAGGGAGCTGGAAATGGCTCTTCAGGCTAAAAGGATCAAGGGGTATGGAGAAAAAACAGGAGTGGGATACTGAAATTGAATGACCAGCCATCATCTTATTGAATGATGATGCTGCCTCGAATGGACAACATCTGCAGCTATTTTCTATGTTTCTGAGTGTGAAGCAAGTCAGTATCACCGAGCAGACTGGAAGGAGTGTTCTGCAGGTAAGTATCACTGAAACAGATTGTGAGGGTGTGGTACATGAGGATAGCGTTGATTTCTGCTTAAAGCAGCTTGAGAGGAGAGCAGTAAATTTTGTAAGATTGTGCTGGTTAAGTGCATCTTTAAAAGCTGTAAGTTAGAAAGAATTTAGAGGCGGGTGGGGTGGGTACTGTGCGGTCCACTCCCTTAAACAAACTATGGTTGGAAGTTTGGACTGTAGTGGGAGTGAGAAAAAGGCCTCTAGTGTAATTACTATTATTGAAGGGAGTATCTAACAAGCTTAATTTCAGGGGATGTCAGAACCAGTCTTGCAACAGTCATGTAACAAAATGTCAATTGTCACAACAGCACTGAACCAGCTCATAGCCTCCCATGTCACCTAACCACAAGCAGCAGGGCGTCATGGGGACAATTAAACCTCGCCATGAAAGCAGATTGATCTTCTCCACATCCCAGCTGACTCCATCTCCACTCCCACAAACATTAATTAATTCCATTGTAGATCCAAATTCTGTCAAACTCAGCCTTGATTCTCGATAACGACTCAGCATCTGCTGCTCTCTGTGGAAGAGAATTACAAAGAGTTAGTTGTGCTCAGTAAAGATGCGGACTGCCCCAACAGTTCATCACCCTCTTTCACTGAGGACTTGTGTCCGTATCCCATGAATCAATACTCATTTGTCCTAAATCTATTATTCAGCTTCAGATGCCAAACTATGATCTGATTTCCACATTGACAAATTCATTGGAGCAGTGCAGAGTCTGTTCAAATTGTCATCTCAACTTTAAATTTAATCCTTAGATGGCCAGGTTCCCACAGCAGGATCCCTTTCATTGTCCCTCCTGTGTTCATGCTACCCACATGGATCACCATGTGCAAGTTGATTTGTTTTTATTCAGGGATATGGACATGACTGAAGAAGGGCTCATGCCCGAAACGTCGTTTCTCCTGCTCCTTGGATGCTGCCTG
>NW_025156652.1:0-1465 GCF_004010195.1 Chiloscyllium plagiosum
TCTCAGTCCCCCCTCTCACTCAGGGAGATATCTATACACTGACTGGAGTCTCTCAGTCCCCTCTCTCTCTCTCTCAGGGAGACATCTATGCACTGACTGGTGTCTCTCGGTTCTCTCTCTCTCTCTCTCAGGTAGATATCTGAACACTGATTGGTGTCTCTCAGTCCCCTCTCTCTCTCTCTCAGGGAGGTATCTATACACTGACTGGTGTCCCTCGGTTCTCTCTCTCTCAGGTAGATATCTGAACACTGATTGTGGTCTCTCAGTCCCCCGACTCCTTCAGGGAGATATCTGTACACTGACTGGCGTCTCTCTGTCCTCTCTCTCTCTCTCTCAGTGCGACATCTCTTCACTGACTAATCTCTCTTAGTCCTCGCTCTCTCATTCTCTCTCTGCCTCTTTCTGTGGGAGATATTTGCACACTAGTGTTTCTCCATTCCCCTCTCTGTGAGATATCTGTGCAATGACCAATGTCTCTCAGTGCTGTGTGCGCGTTTGTGTGTGTGTGTGTCCGTCCCTGTCTGTCTGTCTCTCTCTCTCTCTCCCTGTCTCTCTCTCTCTCGGGTTTATCTCAGACTGCTTTCTCTCTCGGGGAGATATATGCAAACTGATTCGTATCTCTCAGTGCCCTCTCTCTCAAGGAGATATCTGGACACTGACTGGCGTCTCTCAATCCGCTCTGTCTCTCTCTCGCTCTCAGGGAGATATCTGTAAACGAGCTAGAGTCTCTCAATCCATTTCTCTCTCTCAGGGCGATATCTGTGCGCGATATGTGCATCTCTCAATGCCCTCTCTCTCTCTCTCACGTCCATATCTGTACACTGACTGGTGTCTCTCAGTCCCCTCTCACTCTCTCAGGGAGATATCTGTACACTGACTGGTGTCTCTCAGTCCCCTCTCTCTCTCTCAGACCCATATCTGTACACTGACTGGTGTCTCTCAGTCCCCCCTCTCTCTCAGGGAGATATCTGTACACTGACTGGTGTCTCTCAGTCCCTTGGGCGGGTTTTTGCTCTTTGGGGTACAGTTCGGAGTTGAGAGGAGAAAGATTTAAAAATGACTTCTGGGGTATTGTTTGCACAGTGGTTGGTTCATCTCTGATCTCAACTCCAGAGGAAGTGGTGCATGTGGGTACAGTTACAAACTGAAAATGTGATTGAATACAAGTGCATGAACAGGCAAAGTTGGAGGGATAAGTAGCAAGCAGGGTCTGGTGGGTCTAGTTTGCTTTGGGATTCTGTGGTCAGCATGGATTGTTTGGGCCGAGTGATCTGTTCGAATACCCTATGAACCTTGCGTTTCCCATCAACCCTCTCTCTCAGTGAGATGTCTGTACAGTGTATTGAGTTCCCTCTCTCTCTCTCTCTCTCACTCTGTTGGAAATATCTGTCCACTGACTTCCTTTTTTTACCTTGGGTGGGGGAGATCATTTTTTTTTTCATTTTGGGGAATAGTTTGGAGTTGA
>NW_025156653.1:0-1465 GCF_004010195.1 Chiloscyllium plagiosum
GCAAAATCTTCACTCCTTGTCTCAATTGACTGACCCTCCTCTGAATTGCCTCCTAAACAACTGTATACCTTCTCAAGTAAGGCGATCAAAACTGTCCAGCATATTCAAACGGCAGACTTACTGATATCTTCTACGGTTGCCGAAACAATTACTTCTTTTGTAGTAGATTCCTTGAAGAATAAATTTCAAATAACTAATTATTCCATGGTCCGAAGTACTATCAACATTTGAACTGGTATTAGATCAAAGCTAAATGGTCGCATTCTGTGCCGGAACAAGTCTCCTATCTTTGGGATTCAAACTTCAGATTTCTGATAGAAGGGTTAAGAGTTGGAATATTGAAAAGCCTAGTGTCAAAGTAAGGGGATGGCCCAGGTGATCACACACAGAAGAGGGAGTCGATGAGGTCAGGAGATGGCAATGATCGATGTGTGGAGGACTGACAGGAATGGGCACCAGCAGAAGATTGTTAATGAATAAATTGCGAAAATCATTCTGATACAACAGGAAAGCATTGATCTTATTTGGTGAAAGTGAATGATGTTTCAACGAAAGAAATGTGTTTTGGACATGACTCACTGCTGAAACAGTTTGCTGTGATGTCGGCATGGAGGGAATGAATGACCTTCTCATATACCTACGAATGGTGCAATGGGAGGAAAAATACTGAACTTCGAATTCAGGAGGTTCGAAAAATGCGTCAGAAGCAATGGACTGTTCAAGCATCAGTACACCGAGTGCCAAGAGTGGTGCCTTCGACATTCTCCACTAAATGTCTCACATCTCCGAGCCAAAGTCAGTTCGCAAGCTTATAAGATCAAGAGGTACACCGTCAGTAATAATGACACGTCAGGAAAAGTGGTTGGCTGCATCTTGTGTGTATTACGTTGACAGCTCATTAATAACGGGAGGCAGAAAGTAAACATATGCTTCATCCAGTCTGATTGATATTATCTCAGAAAGGGACAGGGAGACAGAAACCGAGAGAGAGAGAAAGAGAGAGAGAGTGAGAGAAATGACTGAAGTAGGAAACATAACCTTTGTGTCTGTATTTTCAGGAACTTCAGCTATCAAGCCTGCATCACTTTCGTTTAACGATATACATATAACATTGGGCAGAACAGTAAAGCGCAGTGCAGGCCCTTCGAAACTCAATATTGTACTGATATTGTACCCTTCTATCTACTACCACTCTATTTCTTTAGTGGGACAGCCAAAACTGTATCCGGGCAGCCAAATGTCCCTGTAGCCCACGTGTCATTACTTTCTGAATTAGCAAACTCCATGCTAAAATTCAATTCGACATCAACTGCTATCCCCAATTAATGTGTTTTGTCACTTGCTCAAATAATTGCATAAGGCTGTTGAATCATCATCTGATTGAGTCCTCACCTACCACCCCACCAATCTCCATGTACAGCGCATCATCCGCAGTCACTTCCGCCACCTCCAAACAGACCCCAGC
>NW_025156654.1:0-1465 GCF_004010195.1 Chiloscyllium plagiosum
AAAAACAGTTAGACATGTGAGGGTCTGGGGTACTTTCTTCAAGTGTTTCGACCGGATCTGGCCTGGTCTCTATCCCTACCACGTATTAATGATGTTTAGTTCGTCTTTCTGGTACTTATTGGGATTAATTATGGAAATAATGATGGCAGGAGCAGAGGGACAGTCGGTAATCAGTCCATCCTACTTCAACATGAAGATCTACCAGAGGTCTGGAGATTTTCGAAACATCTATCTTTACGTGAAAAAGGAGAAGAAGTAAACAGTATAATCAAGTCCACTAACTTGTTGTTATTTATCAAACATTTCGGAAATATTTGTAGTCCTAAACGTCGGGAAATAAGTTGATGTTTTGAAAATATTTATCTTTGAAGGACATCAAGCCTCTATAGGTAAAGGAAATGTTATACCAAATTCACTCAGCTCATTGGCTTAGCTTCACGTCAAAACATGTTTATGTGCATTTACTGTCCTGGTTAGAAGAGTGGCAATCAAATTGAATGCACGGAATAGATAATCTGGACATGACATCGACTACAACATTGAAAATTAGATGGAATGTGGGAAGATGGTTGCTGTGATGATATTCTGGAGAAATCAGTTTTTTAATCTCAGTCGCAAAGCCTTCATGTGGCGGACTGGCTCAGTGATTAGACTGCAGCCTCACAGAGGCAGTTCCCGGGTTAAGACCAGAATTGGACGACTGGCTTGTGTGGAGCATGTTTTCGTTCTCCCCATGTCTGTGTGGGTTTTCTCCGTATGCTTCGGTTTTCTCCTGCAGTCCAAAAACGCGCTGCCTACGTGGTTTGTACATGTTAAATTGCCCACAGTATCCAGAAGCCTGTAGGTTAGTCAAGAGTTACGAGGACAGGTTGGAGGTGAGTCTGAGTGCAATGGTCTTCAGAGGGTCAATGTGGAATTGCTGAGTAAAATGTCCAGTTTCCACATGTAGCGAATCTATACTGCATGCAACGTAGAATGCAGAATACCTCAGGTGTAAGGATTGTGGGCAGACGATATCAATTTAATGGGTCAGTTGTACAAGGGAGAAGGAGCACGCTTACTTGGTGTGCTTTCTTTATTATTAGAAATATAATGGCATACGATTGTCAAAATGCAGTCAGCGTCGAGAGTTTATAGAAATGTAGATTACAAAATGATAGACGTGATGTTCAAACTTCATAAATAGTTATTTGGTCCTCATCTATGATATTACAGCAACATCTCTCAGTGATCACTTTCACCGTATTATTTGCTCCAATCTCTCATTCCGATAATTGTGTGCTACGATCTCCTGTTTCTATTCTCTAGGTTGATTTGTATTTTTGACTCGGAACAAATACATAGTCCAAAGTGTTGTTATTCAGTTGTTTACAAATTTCATGCATGACATTTTTTTTAATCACAAGAAATATTTTTCTAACAGTGAGTGTGAAATACCTGTACTCCATGAGTTAAGAGTGTTGTG
>NW_025156655.1:0-1465 GCF_004010195.1 Chiloscyllium plagiosum
CGATGTTATGGCCATTTCGGAGACACAGATGGATCAGAGTGTGGAATGGACTTTGCAGGTTCCAGGGCTTAGATCTTTAATTTTGAACTAGCAAGGCGGTAAAGGAGGGGAAGGCGTGGCCTTGTTAGTCAAGGATAGTATAACGGAGGCTGAGAGACTTTTTGATGAGGACTCATCTACTGAGGTAGTGTGGGCTGAGGTGAGAAACAGGAGAGGAGAGGTCACACTGTTTGGAGATTTTTTATAGGCCTCCACAGAGTTTACTTACTCAGAGAGTAGTAAGGATATGGAATGCTTTGCCTGCAATGTTAGTAGATTCGCCAACTATAAGTACATTTTAGTCGTCATTGGACAAGCATATGGACGTGTATGGAATTATGTAGGTTAGATGGGCTTCAGAATGGTATGACGCAACATCGAGGGACGCAGAACCTGTACTGCGCTGTAATGTTCTATGTTCTCTGTTCTGTGGACATTTCGGAGACATGGGTAGAGCAGGGACAGAAATGGTTAGTTCAGGGACAGAAATAGTTCTTTCAGGTTCCGGGATTTAGATGTTTCAGTAAGAACAGAGAAAATGGAAGGGGGTATGGGGGGTGGCATTGTTAGTCCAGCACAGTATTACACTTGTAGAGGACGATTGAGGATTCATCTACTCAGATAGTCTTCGCTAAGGCTGGAAACACGAAAGCAGAGGTCACCCCGTGGGAGTTTTCTATAGGCCTCCGAATGGTTACAAAAATGTAGAGGATAGAATAACAAAGATAATTCTCGATGGGAGCGAGAGTGGCAGGGTAGTTGTTATGGGGGACATTAACTTTCCAAATGTTCACTGGGAATACTATAGTTCAAGTGCATTAGATGGGTCAGTTTTTATCCAATGTGTGCATGAGGGTACACTAACACTGATGTGGACAGTTCAAAAAGGGGCGAGACCATGTTAGATTTGGAACTGGAAAATGAACCTGGACAAGTGTTAGACTGGATGCGGGCGAGCTCTTTGGCTCTAGTTAAATACCGCAGAGCAAGAGTTATAGCTGAGGTAAAGACGATTACAATGCGATTAGGTAGAATTTTCGATGTATAGGATTGGGAAGGAAACTGCAGGGGAGTGGACACATTTCACACATTTCATCTGTGGCACAGCTATTGCGGATCATTGATAGGTATGCACGTGTCAGGCAGGGAGAAAGTTGTCGAATGCGGGAGCCGTGGTTTACTAAGGAAGTTGAATCTCCTCTCAAGAGGAACAAAGTGGCTTACGGTCGGATGAGAGGTGATGACTCAATTAGGGCACTTGAGAGTCTTTCTGCACTACCTCACATCAGCGGTGGCCATCTCAATGCCTGGAACCCTCGGAGAATCTCATCATATACCTTGAGAAGAATGAAAAGAGGCAGCAAGATCATATTAACATTAGGAAAGACCTCAAGAAACATCTAGCTGAATCCACCATACATCTCAC
>NW_025156656.1:0-1465 GCF_004010195.1 Chiloscyllium plagiosum
TCCTTTATAAGGAATAATCCTCTTGGCAGAAAGTGTGTAAAGGAGTTTCACCAGACTAATTGTTAGGATGATTCTCCCATCTGTAGCGCTTTGAGGGAATTCGCGGTGACAGCATTGAACCTTCAGGGGATGGACAGTCACTCATTATATTACAAACAGACACTGATACGGTGATAAATTACATGGCGTGTTTGTTACTTGGTTTGCATGATTCTCGATAGTTTAAAAGCCCCTGAGAACGTTCCTCACACCCCACGCCACTCCCCATTTCGATTGAGAGAGAGAGAGAGAGAGAGAGAGAGAGAGAGAGAGAGAGACAGGGGGACACTCTTTGACTAAACTCTCCCCACATTAACACAGTACATTTGGGGTGTGATCCTGAATAGAACTTCATGTTCTGCACAATCCCGACATGAGCCACAATACCTTCATATTAAAACAGTTAACTATTCCCACCAGTTTCTGACCTCCATGGAGAACATGTGTCCATCTTCTCGGAGATGGAAGTTACCTCTTTGAGACTTGGCACAAAACAGTTGGCATCTTTCCTCACTGCCGGCAAAACATGTTAAAGTATCATGTGTTCCACAGGCAATGGAGCCACGAGGAACATCGTGGAGCCGTCTGTGAGTGCATTCTCTGCTCCATTGGTTTTTCAGGTTGGAGCATCAATGACTCCCTCCTGTTCCTGTATAAGTGACTTAACGGGCTGAATGGCCTCCTCCTGCTCACATGGAACAGGTTCAAGGGTCTGATTGGGCTCTGCCTGTTCCTGTTTAACACATCAATGTACTGACCAGACCCCTCCTCTTCCCGTGGAATAGGCAGGTGGATTGAAGGGGCTGCCCCTCTTCTTGATCAGTCATTTCGATGAGCTGAATGAATTCCAAATATCCGTTTGCAGCTAGCTTGAGGTGTCGAATGAGCCCCTCTTTTAACTGTGGAAATGTGCAGTGTCTGGCCGTGCTGTTACATGAATGTTAACGACACGTTAACAACACAAACCTGAATGCTGTCTAGATCTTGCTGCACATGGACACAGAGACTGGTTCAGGAGCTGAGGGGTGACAAAATTTTCTGAATATTGTGTGATCTTCAGTGATCACCCCACTTCTGATCTTATGATGGATGGCGGGCGCCGCGGATTCGTAGACGTTGACAAAGGAGCTGAAGATGTTTTTGCTGAGGAAGTTAACCTGAGGATCTCTTGAAGAGATGTCCTGGCGCTGAGAGAATTGGCAGCCACAGCCCAAGATCATCTTCTTTTGTGCTCTGAAAGACCTCAACCAGTGGGGATGGTACACCAGATTCCCATTAAGTTCAAATAAGTAGGTGGTCCCGATGACATCCTCAGTCAAATACTGCATTGATATCAAGGCCATTCACTCTTTCCTGAGCTCCTGTGTTCACCTCTTGTTCATATCAATAGGTGACGGTGCCTGTGTGGGGAGTTTTTTCCTCTCAC
>NW_025156657.1:0-1465 GCF_004010195.1 Chiloscyllium plagiosum
GTTTGAACGGCAGGATGAGTGTACAATCTTCTGCTCTGTTTTACTGGCAGGGCGAGTGTACAATCCTATTCTGTTGGACGGGCAGGATGAGCGTACAATCATGTTCTGTTTGACTGACAGTGCAATTGTACAATCCTCTATTCTGTTTGACTGGCAGGAGGAGTGTTCAATTCCCTGTTCTGTTTGAACGACAGTGCGAGTGTACAATCCTGTTCTGTTTGACTGGCAGGGTGAGTGTACAATCCTTTTCTGTTTGACTGGCAGGGCGTGTATACAATCCTGTTCTGTTTGACTGGCAGGGCAGGTGGACTACCCTGTCCTGTTTCACTGGAAGGGCGAGTGTACAGTCCTGTTCTGTTTGACTGGCAGGGCAAGTGTAGAATCCAATTTTGTTTGACTGGCAGGGTGAGTGTACAATCCTATTCTGTTTTTCTGGCAGGGCGAGTGTACAAAACTGTTCTGTTTGACAGGCAATGCGAGTGTACAATCCTGTTCCGTTTGACTGGCAGGGCGAGTGTACAGTCCTGTTCTGTTTGACTGGCAAGGCAGGTGTACTACCCTGTTTTGTTTGACTGGCAGGACGGGTGTACAATCCTGTTCTGTTTGACTGGCAGAGCGAATGTACAGTCCTGTTCTGTTTGACTGGCAGGGCAGGTGTACTACCCTGTCCTGTTTGACTGGCAGGGAAGTGTCTATTCCTGTTCCGTTTGACTGGCAGGGCGAGTGTACAATCTTATTCTGTTTGATTGGCAGGGCAAGTGTGCAATCCTGTTCTGGTTGACTCGCAGGGCAGGAGTACAATCCTGTTCTGTTTGACTGGCAGGGCGAGTGTGCAATCCTATTCTGTTTGCCTGGCAGGACGAGTGTATAGTCCTGTTCTGTTTTACTGTCAGGGCAAGTTTACAATCCCCTGTTCTGTTTGACTGACAGGGCGAGTTTACAATCCTGTTCTGTTTGACTGGCAGGGCAAGTGTCCATTCCTGTTCTGTTTGACTGGCAGGACGGGTGTACAATCCTGTTCTGTTTGACTGGCAGGGCGAGTGTACAATCCAATTCTGTTTGACTGGCAGGGCGAATGTATAATTCTGTTCTCTTTGACAGGCAACGCAAGTGTGCAATCCTGATCTGTTTGACTGTCAGGGCGAGTGTACAATCTTATTCTGTTTGCCTGGCAGGGCGAGTGTACAATCCTGTTTGTTTGCCTGGCAGAGCGAGTGTACAATCCTGTTCTGTTTGCCTGGCAGGGCGAGTGTACAATCCTGTTCTGTTTTACTGACGGGGTGAGTGTACAGTCCTGTTCTGTTTAACAGGCAGGGCAAGTGTGCAGTCCTATTCTGGTTGACTTGCAGGGCAGGCGTACAAACCGGTTCTGTTTGACAGGCAGGACAAGTGTGCAATCCTATTCTGTTTGACAGGCAGGGCGAGTGCACCGTCCTGTTCTGTTTGACTGGCAGGGCGAGTGTAC
>NW_025156658.1:0-1465 GCF_004010195.1 Chiloscyllium plagiosum
CCCTCCTGATTTCCCTCCTACTGCCTTTATACTCCTACTGCCTTTATACTCTTAACGATTCACTTGATCGCTGCTGTCTATACCTGGCAAGTGTTTCTTTCCTTTTCTTTACCAAAACCTCAATTTCTCTAGTCATCCAGCATTCCCTACACCCACCAGTCTTTCCTTTCACCCTAACAGGAATATATTCTCTGGACTCTAGCTATCACATTTTTGAAGGCTTCCTATTTTCCAGCCGCTCCTTTACCTGTGAACATGTGCCTCCAATCAGCATTTTAAAGTTTGATTAGATTAGGTTCCTTACATTGTGGAAACAGGCCATTTGGCCCAACAAGTCCACACCGACCCTCGAAAAAGTAACCCACCCAGATCTATTTACCCTTGACTAATGCACCTAAAACTACGGGCAATTTAGCATGGCCAATTCACCTGACCTGCACATCTTTGGGCTGTGAGAGGAAACCCACGGAGACACCGGGGAGAATGTGCAAACTCCACAGACAGTTCTTGCCTATTACCATCAAAATTAGCTTTCCTCCAATTTAGAGCTTCAACTTTTAGACTCAATCTATCCATTACTATTTTAAAAGTAATAGAATTATGGTCACTGGCCCCAAAGTGCTCCCCCATTGATACCTCATTCACCTGCTCTGCCTTATTTTCCAAGAGAGGAAAAGACCATAAGAAACAGAAACAGGAGTAGGCTGTCCATTGAATCATGCCTGATTCAACATTCCTCATTTCCACTTTCCTACTCTTTCCCATAACCCTCAATTCCCCTCCTGTTAAAGAATCTATTTGCAGTATTAAATATACTCTCTCCCTATAGCTCCCTGCAGCAAGGTGTTTCAAAGACTCAACTCTCAGAAGAAATGCCTCCTCACCTCAATCTTAAATTGGCATCACTTTATGGTGAGACTATGCCCTTTTGACCTAGATTCTTCCATGAGGGAAAACTTCCTCGCAGCATTTCCCCTGTCAAGCCCCTCAAGAACCCAATATGTTTCAAAAGGTTCATCTTTCATTCTGCTAAATTTCAACGAGCAGAATCCCAACCTGCTCAGCCTTTCTCATAAGACAATCCCTCCATATCGGGAAACACCCCAGTGAACCTTGTCTGAACTGCCTCCAATGAAATAATGCCTTTCCTGAAATAAAGGGACTAAAACGTGTCTCAGTACTTCAGATTGGGTCTCACCAGCATCTTGTATAGTTGCAGTAAGACTTCCCAAGGCTTCTATTCCTACTCCCTTGTAATAAGGACAATTTTCCATTAGCCTTTCCTGATTAATTGTTGCTCCTGTGTACTAACTTTCTAGCACCCAAATCCCTCTGGACTGCAACTTTTTGCATTTTTCTTCTATTTACAGGGCATGAGAGACATATTAAAAGACTGACTCTCATACACCTGTTAAATAAAGTGCACTGGACAAAGTGGAGAAGTGTCAAGAGATAAATGCAGAAC
>NW_025156659.1:0-1465 GCF_004010195.1 Chiloscyllium plagiosum
ATTATAAAGTGGGGACATTTTTTGAGATTGAATAGAATTGTGTACAACAAGAACAATGATGCCCCTGCATATAATCCATAATCAGGTTTTCCAGAGAATGTTCCAGGAACTTGGTCCAGTTTGGTGTTCAGTTGACGTTATTGTGTGTTTCAACACAGAGAGGGAGAAAAGTTTTCCTCGCCTGAGAAGCAACAGCCGATTGATCCCTTTCTCTTACTTTGTTCCACCAGGTAGCAAAGTGTCAGTCTATAAAATCCCTGAATTATCTTTGCCACTTGTGATGGATTCCTGGTGAGGATTCATTGGAAACTCTCATATGCCTGAAACAAAGGGAATTCAGCCAAATCCAACTGTTCCAGAAGGAAATCCCACAACCAGTAGCTTATTTGAACAGAATAACTTTAAAGGCAGAGTAACATTTGGAGCACTCTGTCATTTTACCATTTGATATGAGTTCAACGTCCTGTGTCTTGCATTTTTTCTAGAAAATGACCTCCTCTGAGACCGATATCATTGGCCACATCATTAAACTGGTTACATTTAAGATTGGTGTAACCAGTGGAGGAGTCGGACGGAAAAGGAAACAGTGGCCCTCCAACATTGGCTGGAACACAAATGAGAAATTTTCAAAGGGCTGTCCAAGTGGAAATTCCCTCCCCAGAAGTTTGTGGCGCCTGGATGTTTACATTTAGTCAAAGTTGTATTTGTTGACATTTGACAGAAAAGTGAATGTAGAAAGTGGTATACAGACAGAAAAGTGCTGGGGAGACCACAATCACATGACCCATAATCTTTGTGCATGGTGGAGCGATGACAAAGTGTCTAATGGCACACTCTTGCTGCTCAGTCCTATATTCCTATGTTCCATCCAACCACTCACAGCTCCTGCAAGGAGCAGTTGGAGGCCACTTACTCCAAATACATGATCCACAGTAACACAGCATCTCATTCAGTCCCTCAAGACTGTCACACACACACGGTTTAGTGTGTGTTGGAAAATGCTATTTGGAAATCCAGACTGGGTTCAAAGGACGCCTCTGGTCTCTTTTCAGAGTGTCTCCTCTCTGCAACTTGTGCTTTATTTGTTGGACATAATGCAGGCCCAGATTCACTGTGAATACCACCCCCATATCTCACCCAGAGATGACTCACAAAATACTTTGTTCTGTCTGATTGAAACATTCAATAACAGAACGTTCAGGAAAATTACAACCATTAACTTTGTAATTACAGAATATGAGGACGTAAGGAACCGTACCAGTTCATTCGGCCGATCAAGCCATTGTCTACCATCATGGCCGATCTACTATTGGCATTAACTCCTTTTGAATGCCCAATTCTTCACATCCTTTAGCTGTCTGACAGGTCAAAATTCCATCTAACTCCTCCCTAAATACTTTCAGTGATGTAACTCCCATAACTCGCTAGCCCTGATAATTCCTGACATTGATTACCCGCTGTGAGA
>NW_025156660.1:0-1465 GCF_004010195.1 Chiloscyllium plagiosum
GGAATCGAACCTGGATCCCTGGTGCTGTGAGGCTGCAGTTCTAACCACTGAGCCATCGTGCTGCCCTTAACAAGAGCTTCAGCTTCTTTAGTAAACCATGGCTCCCTCTCTCGACAACTACCTCCCTGCTGATAGGTATATATTTATCAAGGACGCACAGTAACTGTTCCTCAAACAAGCTCCACATTTCAAGTGTGTCCATCTTCTGCAGTTTCCTTCCCCTAACACCTGATCAGGTTCATTCCCCTGTACCAAATCCAATTTGACACCACCTTTTGTTGACCTGTCTACATATGGTGTCAGAAAACCCTCCTGCATACATTGAACATAAACTGACTCATCTAAACTACTTGAACTATAGTATTCCCAGTTAAAAATCACACGACATCAGGTTATAGTCCAGCAGGTTTATTTGGAAGCACACTAGCTTTCGGAGCGACGCTCCATCAGATGATTGTGGAGGGCTCGATCGTAACACAGAATTTATAGCAAAAATTTGCAGTGTGATGTAACTGAAATTATACATTGAAGAATTGATTTCTTCAATTTCATCAATGTATAATTTCAGTTACATCACATTGCAAATTTTTGCTATAAGTTCTGTGTTACGATCGAGCCCTCCACAATCACCTGATGAAGGAGCATCGCTCCGAAAGCTAGTGTGCTTCCAATTAAACCTGTTGGACTATAGCCTGGTGATGTGTGATTTTTAACTTTGTACACCCCAGTCCATCACCGGCATCTCCGAATCATGTATAGTATTCCCAGTCAATATGGGAAGTTAAAGTCCCCATAACAACTACCCTGTCTCTCTCGCTCCTATCAAGAATCATGATTTAGATTACTTACAGTGTGGAAACAGGCCCTTTGGTCCAACAAGTCCACACCGACCCGCCAAAGCGCAACCCACCCAGACCCACACCCCTACATTTACCCCTTCACCTAACACTAGGGGCAATTTAGCATGGCCAATTCATCTAACCTGCACATTTTTGGACTGTGGGAGGAAACCGGAGCACCCGGAGGAAACCCACGCAGACACGGGGAGAACGTGCAAACTCCACACAGTCAGTCGCCTGAGCCGGGAATTGAACCGGGTCTCTGGCACTGTGAGGCAGTAGTGCTAACCACTGTGCCACCGTGCCCCCCATAAATTGTCTTTGCTATCCTTTCCTCTACATTCCTGGAACTATTCAGAGGCCTATAGAAAACTCCCAACAGGGTGGCCTCTCCTTTCCTGTTTCTAACCTCAGCCCAAACTACCACTGCGGATGAGTCCTCCAGCGTTATCTCAGCTGCTGTAATACTACCCTTGATTAACAACACCACACCTTCCCCTCTTTTCCCATCTTCTCTGTTCTTCCTGAAACATCTAAATCCCAGAATCTGTAACAACCATTCCTGTCCCTGCTTTGTCTATGTCTCTGAAATGGCCACAACATCGGAGTCCCAGGTACCACCCCAT
>NW_025156661.1:0-281 GCF_004010195.1 Chiloscyllium plagiosum
TCTCTCTAATATACACGGACACTGCTGTAATCCTACAGATCCACAGGCAATGCTGTTCTCTCTCAGATATACAAGCACTGGTGTTCGCTCTCAGATCCACTGGCTCTGCTGTTCTCCCTCAGATTCACAGGGACTGGTGTTCTCCCTCAGATACACAGGCACTGCTGTTCGTTCACGGATACACAGGGACTTATATAGTCTCTCAGATATGCGACGATTGCTGTTCTCTCTCAGATGCACAGGGACTGATGTTGTCTCTCAGATACACCGTGACTGCTGTT
>NW_025156661.1:317-1465 GCF_004010195.1 Chiloscyllium plagiosum
CTCTCTCTCAGACACCCAGGGACTGCTGTTCACACTCAGATTCACAGCTAATCCTGTTCTGTCTAAGATACAAAGGGACTCCTGTCGTCTCTGAGATATACAGGGACTGGTGTTCTCTGCCAGATATACATCAACTGGTGTTCTCACTCAGATACACAAACACATGCAGTGCTGTTCTCTCCCAGATATACACCTCCCCCGGAAAACTGAGAGAACAGCAGTGCCTGTGTATCTGACAGAGAACAGCAATTGTCGCATATCTGAGAGACAATATCAGTCCCTGTGTATCTGAGAGAGAACAGCAGTACCCATGTCTCCGAGAGAGAACAGCAGTCACTGCGTATCGGAGAGAGAACAACAGTACCTGTGTATCTGAGTGAGAATAGCTGTGCCTGTGTATCTGAGAGAGAACAGCAGTACACATGTCTCCGAGAGAGAACAGCAGAACAGCAGTCACTGTGTATTGGAGAGAGACCAGCAGTGCATGTGTATTTGAGAGAGAACACCAGTACATGTGTATGTGAGAGAGAACAGCAGTCCCTTTGCATCTTAGAGTGAACAGTAGTCCCTGTGTATCTGAGAGAGAACAGCAGTGCATGTAAATCTGAGTGAGAATAGCTGTGCCTGTGTATCAGAGAGAACAACAGTGACTGTGTATCTGAGAGAACAGCAGTCTTTTGTGAATCTGAGAGACAACAGCTGTGCCTGTGTATCTGTGAGAGAACAGCAGTGACTGTGTATCTGAGAGAATAGCAGTCCCTGTGTATCTGAGAGAGAACAGCAGTGCTTGTATATGGACTGGAGTTCTCTCTCAAATACACATGCACTGCTGTTCTCTCTCAGATACAAAGCCACTCATGTTCTCTCTCCGATACACAGCGACTGCTGTTCTCTCTCGGAGACATGTGTACTGCTGTTCTCTCTCAGATACACAGGGACTGATATTGTCTCTCAGATACGTGACAATTGATGTTCTCTGTCAGATACACAGGCACTGCTGTTGTCTCTCAGATACACAGGCACTGCTGTTGTCTCTCAGATACACAGGACTGGTTATCTCTCTAACATCCACAGGCACTGCTGTTCTCTCTCAGATACACAGGCACAGCTGTTGCCTCTCAGATTCACAAAAGACTGCTGTTCTCTCA
>NW_025156662.1:0-1465 GCF_004010195.1 Chiloscyllium plagiosum
AACTTCAAACTAGCATCTACAGAAAAACAACACTCACAAACCAAATACTTAACCACAGAAACAATCATCCCAACACCCACAAACGTTGCTGCATCAGGACATTATTTCAACGAGCCACTACACACTGCAGCACAGAGAAACTACGAAGAGCAGAAGAGGAATACGTATATAGTGTATTTAAGGAGAACGGGTACCCAATAAACCCAGTCCGCCGATATCTCATTGATGCTTCCAAGCTGACTTTCAAAAATTTGTTTGGCCCTCCATTTTTTCCTGTTTGTTTTTTGCGGGTTTTGAAAGCTTTTGCAATCCTCTGACTGAGTATTGGAGTTGGGACTTTATGTTGTGGCTGTACAGGACATTGGTTAGACCAGTTTTGGAATATTGTGTGCAATTCTGGTCTCCTATCAGAAGGATACTGTGAAATTTGAAAGGGTTCTGAAGCACCAGTGGGTCCACAGAGGGGAAGAGGCCCTTCTGCTGCCCTGAGTCTGGGAAGGCCTTTAGTGATTCCTCTGCCTGCTGCCGCACCAGTTGGTCCACACCGGGGAAGGCTGTTCTCTGGCCCCAAGTGCGAGATGGCCTTCAGCAGTTCTTCCCACCTGCTGAGACAGCAATGGGTCCACACTGAGGAGAGGCCGTTCTTCTGCCCCGAGTGCAGGAAGGGCTTTGCTCTTTCCTCCGACCTGCTGGCCCATTGGTGAGTCCACATGGGGGAGTGGTCGTTCAGTTGCCCTAGGTGCAGGAAGTCCTTCAGCAATTCCTCAGCCCTGCTGAGGCACCAGTCCGTCCACACCGGGGAGAAGCCGTTCTCCTGCCCCGAGTGTGGGAAGGGCTTTATCCGCTCCTCCACACTGCGGAAGCACCAGCTGGTCCACACGGGGGCGGGGGGAGGGGGGGGGAGGCCATTCTGCTGACCTGAGTGCGGGAAGGCCTTCAGCAATTCCTCCACCCTGCTGAAACACCTGTGTGTCCTTCAGCAGTGGGAGGCCCTTCAGCTGGCCCGAGTGTGGGAAGAGGTTCATGTTTGCTTGCAACTTGCAGAAGCACCAGCGGGGGCACTGCTGCTCATTGAGCCAGGGACTGCACATTGCCAATGAAATGATCCAAATAAACCTCAGACTGCAAGACCATCGGAGCAGAAGTTAGGCCATTGGGCCCGTCGAGTCTACTCTGCCATTCGTTAGAGACAAAATTAGTGCAGATGAGATTAGCTACAGGAAATAGGCCATTTGTCCCAACAAGTCCACACAAACCCTCCGAAGAGTAACCCATCCACACCCATTTCCCTCTAACTAATGTACCTAACTCTATGGGCAATTAAGCATGACCAATCAACATGACCTACACATCTTTGGTTTATGTAAGAAGACAGGATTCCCCAGAGAAAACACATGCAGACACTGGGAGATTGTGCAAACTCCTCCCAGACAGCTATCCAAGGCTGGAATCAAACCTGGGTCCC
>NW_025156663.1:0-1465 GCF_004010195.1 Chiloscyllium plagiosum
AACGGCATATCGGACGCGTTGGGCGGAATGGCCGAGCTCTGTTACGACTTTATGCTTGTGTAGCGTCATGCTATCTGGTATTCTCTTCCCGGGGTACGAGCGGAGGCTGGGTTTGAAACATGTTTGATTGGAAATAGTCAGCGGTAATGTGGGATAGGTTTTGGACAACTGAATGGGATATGTCTATTCCTATGCATTGCGTCCTTACATTTGAAAAGAGTTGGCGAGTTCATGTTAGGTTAACTCTGTTATGAAATTAGGGCTTCTACATCTTTAAGGTTGTGTTACCTGTGGTGTGAAGTGAAGATTCGATTACTGAAGAAATTCAAGACTAACCTAGACTTAAATTTGCTGGACAATAGAGTCAATATTTATTGGGTTCAGACAGGAGCAAAGTGGTCAGACACAATCCGATGGTCGGACTCAATTGGATCGTCAGATACAGTAAAATATTCAGACAAATTGAATGGTCAGACATACCCAGATCAGCCATGAGAATTCTGAATGGTGCAGCCAAGCGGCCAATTTCTGCCCATAGCCCACGTGTTGGTATCTCAATCAGTCCCTTAAGGCAGTTGCACAGGAAGAGGGCAAGCCCATTAAAGCAGAAAGGATCGTTGTAACGAGACGGGCGGAAACCATTCTGCCCCTCCAAGAAGATACACAGGAATAGAGAATGAAGTCGTTCAGTTCATTGAGTACATTGTGCCGCCCAGGAGGAGGCCATTCAATGCGCCCACGTTGCAAATCAGGAAGCTGTCGCGAACAGCAAATAGACCTTTGAGTGGCAAAGTTATAATTTATATCATGCCGGAGACATCACTGTTAGATCACGAATGATAAATAATCTGCATCCAGACCTGGATGAAGGGACTGTATGGATTGAAGCTGAATTAGCTTGTACACAAAAATGGTAAATAAATATGTCATCAAATGGAGGTAGTGAGTCTGTAATTTTGAGGTTGACGTGGAAGTTTAATGGGCAACCCTTCAGCACAAACAACAGACATGAGTTGCCTATTTTCGCAGGAAGGATACAACAATGGTAAACAACTTAAATGTACAGAGATTGCCGAACTCTGTGTGCAGACGGTTTCGTGCTCTTGGTTAATAAAACATGTGAAGTTAATCTGCAGATAGAGCAATTATTTTGATAGTTAAGTGGAATGATGCTGTTTTATTCAGAACCTATCAGGTTTAATCGTAGTAATGTTTTATTTCACCTGTCCAGGGAGAAACTGAGGACAGCAGATGCTGTAGGTAACAGTCGAAAATTGTGACACTGGAAATGCACAGCCGGTCAGGCAGCATCTGAGAGGCAGGAGAGTCGACGTTTCGGATATTAGCCCTTCTTCAGGAACATGCCCGAAACCCCAACTCTCCCGCTTGTACGGATGCTGCTTGACCTTCTGTGCTTTTCCAGCATCCATCCGGGGCACACTCTGCACTTTTCATCCCCTAAACT
>NW_025156664.1:0-1465 GCF_004010195.1 Chiloscyllium plagiosum
ATCCGTAAAATGGCAAGATTGTCTGCTGGGGAACGTCAGCCTGTAATCTCGAGTTTCAAAACATGAGAGGTGATTGTAGTGCATCTTAGAAACATCGAAAGGACTGAATAACTGAGGGACATGAAGAAGTACAAGTAGGCGAGATCAGGAAGAATCCCACAATATTCTACACGGACAAGTCGAACAGAATAATCAGCAAACAGTTAGTGTCCATTAGAAACCAAAGGGGCATTCTTTGTGTCAAGCTGGAGAACATTGATGGATTGTTATATAAGACCTTCACATCTATTTTACTTGGGAGAAGGAGGAGGCAGGTACAGAATTCAAGAAGATGGACTGGGAAGCTCTTGAAGACATTGATGTAAAATACGAGCAGGGATTTGAGGTTTTGTTCTGTACAAATTTGGACCAATCTCCATGTCTGAATGAGTTGTATCACAGGTGGCTGTTGGGGTCAAAGGAGGAAAGATCCTGACTGAATATTTTAATTCGAATCTGACCATAGGGGAGGTGCCAGAGAACTGGAGAACTGCTAATACGATTCCACTTCACAGTAAGAGTGGGAGAGATCGACCAGGGAACTATAGACGAGTGAGTATTAGATCACTGTTAAGGAAACTAATGGAGAAAATAGGGAAGGAGAAAATTGAACTCCAAAGAGAGTTGCAAGGTTTGATCAGGGATAATCATCATGACGTTATCAGGAGGAAGTCACATCCAATGGATTTGATTGCATTAGTTTGAGGAGGCCGATTATTTAGTTTTGTAGGAAGGCCTTTGACAAATTTCCACCTGGGAAACTGAAAAATAAAGTAAAATCTCACAATATGATGGATAACTTGGCAAGTTACAACGAAAATTGTCTCAGTGGCAGGAGACAGAGGGTGGTGGTAGAAGCTGTTTGTGTTACTGGAGACCAGTGTCCCCTGGTGTGCCACAGAGATCAGTGTTGTGTCCCTTATTGTTTGTGTTATTCATAACAAAATATAGATCTGAATGTGGAGGGGGGGTAGGTGGAGAGTGGGGAAGTCTGATAAGTAAGTGTATGTTTGACATAAAGATTGGCTGGGTGGTTCGCAGCGAGGAGGAAGGCCTTACGTTACAGGAAGATGCAGATAGAATGGTCAGATGGGCAGATCAATGGCAGATGGAATGTAACCCTGATAAATATGAGGTGATGCACTTTTTGAGATGGAAACAGGCAGGGGAGGACTCAATGAATAGCAGCACACTAGGAAGCTCAGATTGTGCTTCTCCACACCTCCCTGAATGTGACTGGACAGGTGAATGCTTAAAAATGCGTTACTGGAAAAGCGCAGAAGGTCAGGCAGCATCAAAGGAACAGGAGAATCGATGTTTTTGGCAGATTCCTGAAGAAGGCTTATGCCCGATATGTCGATTCTGCTGCTCCTTTGATGCTGCCTGACCTGCCGCGCTTTTCCAGCAACACATATTTTTAGCTCTG
>NW_025156665.1:0-1465 GCF_004010195.1 Chiloscyllium plagiosum
GTGATGGGGAGCTGGTATCTGAGAGTGGGACAGCGTGTGTGATGGGGAGCTGGTATCTGTGAGTGGGACAGTGTGTGTGATGGGGGAGCTGGTATCTGAGAGTGGGACAGTGTGTGTGATGGGGGACCTGGGATCTGAGAGTGGGACAGTGTGTGTGATGGGGGAGCTGGTATCTGAGAGATAGACAGTGTGTGTGATGGGGAGCTGGTATCTGAGAGTGGGACAGTATCTGTGATGGGGGAGCTGGTATCTGAGAGGGAGACAGTGTGTGATGGGGAGATGGTATCTGTGAGTGGGACAGTGTGTGTGATGGGGAGCTGGTATCTGAGAGGGAGACAGTGTCTGTGATGGGGGAGCTGGTATCGGAGAGGTAGACAGTGTGTGTGATGGGGAGCTGGTATCTGAGATTGGGACAGTGTGTGTGATGGGGAGATGGTATCTGAGATTGGGACAGTGTGTGTGATGGGGAGATGGTATCTGAAGGGAGACAGTGTGTGATGGGGAAATGGTATCTGAGACTGGGACAGTGTGTGTGATGGGGAGCTGGTATCAGAGAGTGGGACAGTGGGTGTGATGGGGGAGCTGGTATCTGAGAGGGAGACAGTGTGTGTGATGGGTGAGCTGGTATCAGAGAGTGGGACAGAGTATGTGATGGGGAGTTGGTATCAGAGAGGTAGACAGTGTGTGTGATGTGGGAGCTGGTATCTGAGATTGGGACAGTGTGTGTGATGGGGGAGCTGGTATCTGAGAGTGGGACAGTGTGTGTGATGGGGAGCTGGTATCTGAGAGTGGGACAGTGTGTGTGATGGGGACCTGGGATCTGAGAGTGGGACAGTGTGTGTGATGGGGAGTTGGTATCAGAGAGTTAGACAGTGTGTGTGATGGGGAGTTGGTATCCGAGATTGGGACAGTGTGTGTGATGGGGTACTTGGTATCTGAGAGTGGGACAGTGTGTGTGATGGGGAGCTGGTATCTGTGAGTGGGACAGTGAGTGTGATGGGGGAGCTGTTATCTGAGAGTGGGACAGTGTGTGTGATGGGGAGCTGGTATCTGAGAGTGGGACAGTGTGTCTGATGGGGCAGCTGGTATCTGTGAGTGGGACAGTGTGTGTGATGGGGGAGCTGTTATCTGAGAGTGGGACAGTGTGTGTGATGGGGAGCTGGTATCTGAGAGTGGGACATTGTGTGTGATGGGGGAACAGGTATCTGAGATTGGGACAGTGTGTGTGATGGGGGAGCTGGTATCTGAGAGGGAGACAGTGTGTGATGGGGAGATGGTGTCTGAGAGTGGGACAGTGTCTGTGATGGGGGAGCTGGTATCTGTGAATGGGACAGGGTGTGTGATGGGGAGCCGGTATCAGTGAATTGGACAGTGTGAGTGATGTGGAGCTGGTATCTGAGAGTGGGATAGTGAGTGTGATGGGGGCCCTAGGATCTGAGAGTGGGACAGTGTGTGTGATGGGGTG
>NW_025156666.1:0-1465 GCF_004010195.1 Chiloscyllium plagiosum
GAGAAGGGGCTTCGGCACTACATGAACCAACATCAGACTGAGATATTTATTTTGTTTTCTTGCCATTACGAGGAGCCGCAGCGATTGGGTCGATGGTTCTGTGAAATTGAAAAGTGCCGATTTGCAGTGTGTGGGCTATTTGGCTTCCTCGCTTGTGATGACGCTGCGACATTTACTGTGATGTTCTCCGGGATGTGTACTGAAAGAGATTCTCGTGTCTGCATGTCAGAACCTCAATCATTACCTCGGCTTCAGAACAATGAGGAAGATAAGGTTGTGATATTAATAAATACCTGCGTTAACCTCGAGCTGGAGAGGAGTGAAACCTACAATGTTCTGATCTTGAGTCAGGCACGTTAGATTTTGCGCCACTTGCCCTATATGTTCTTCACGATTTCATGCTTCAGAGTTGTGATGTTAACATGGACAGGAGAAATAGCAGTCATATTCAAAAATTTAACCAGGAAAGAAAATCACCACCACTGCTTCAGTCCAATCCTCCCCACTTCGTGTTTCAGCGCGATTCATAATGAAAACATATCTGTCATGATGAAACTTCCATTCAGCCACTTGTCTGTTCAGTCATTGAATGGGATCATCGTTGATCTTGTAAATTTCAACATTACTTTCCTGCGTTTCCTCCATAGATCAAGATAAACTCGAGCATAATGTCAACATCAAATAGAGTCATAGAGTCAGAGAGAGGCACAGCATGGAAACAGACCGTTTGGTCCTACTCGTCTATGCTGACCAGATATCCGAACCCAATCTAGTCCCATCTGCTATCACACCGTCCATAACCCTCCAAACCCTTTCTTCTCGTATATCCATCCAAATGCCTCTTACATATTGCAAGTGTACCAGCCTCCACCACTTCCTCTGGCAGCACATTCCATGCACTTATCACTCTCTGTGTGAAAACATTGCCCAGTCGGGCTCATGTATATGTTTCCCCTTTCACCCTAAAACTATGCCCTCTAATTTTGGACTCACAGACCACAGGTAAAAGACTTTTTCTATTTACCATATCTTTGACCCTCATATCTTTGAAATCCTCGAACAAGTCACGCCTCAGCCTCCGGAGCGCCAGTGAAAACAACCCTAGCCTGTTAAGCCTCTCCCTATATCGCAAATCCTCCAACCTTCGCAAAATCCTCATTTTTTTTCTGAACCCTTTCAAGTTTCCTAACTTCTTTCCGATAGGAAGCAGAGCAGATATGCACGCAATATTCCAACAGGGGCCTAACCAATGTCTTGTACAGCTGCAACATGACCTTCAACTCATGTACTCAATACTCTGACCAATAAAGGAAAGCACACCAAATGCTTTCCTCACTATCCTATCTACCGGCGACTCCACTTTTAAGTTTAATTTCAAATATCAGAATTCTATGAACCTGCACTCCAAGGTCTCTTTCTTCATCAACACTCTCTCGGACATTACCATTAAGTACAGAAGTCCTGT
>NW_025156667.1:0-1465 GCF_004010195.1 Chiloscyllium plagiosum
GGGCAAGGAATGCAAATGCGTTACTGCTTTTACAGAAGGACCAAAGCACGCGAACTACACTCTTCAACAGAATGACCATCGGTGGTGTACATATCGGCACATATTCAGAACCAGGGAGGATAACAACTTAACAATGCTTCACACAGTAATTAAACAGAGTTGCATTCCTTTTCAGCGCTACAGCAGACACAGGCGAACAAATTCAAAGGCAGGTTTGCTGATGAACGCAGCAAGCAAGAAGTGGCCACTCATGTCAATCTACCAGACTGCCATCAGGAAGAGACTGCTTCTGCTCGGTTTCAGGCCGGGGTCCTTTCGCATGTTAAGCGAACGTGAGAACCACTATACTACAGAAGCACATTCCACACACAGCTGCCGCTGCACAAAATCGCCCACCACTGAAATTTGCAGCCGTTTAAAGCTTCACCTTTCCGTTTCCAGTAGGTCGTTGTTGTCCAGCGTAATTGGCAACTTTGAAAAATTGAGGAAGATCACGTGAAATTGCTCACAAAATACAGACAAGGATGTGGTGAGGGTTGCAAGGGTTGGACTGTAGGGCGAGGCTGAATAGGCTAGGACAATTTTCCTTCCGGCGTGGGGGCTGAGCCATGAGCTTATCAAAGATTGATAAAGTCATGAGGGTTATGAATAAACTAAATATTCAAGGTTGCTTTATTCCCAGAGTGGGGTGATTTGAAATTTAGAGAGCATAGGTTTAAGGTGAGACTTGCTGACACCGGCTTGAAGAGATTATTTTTGACGGGGCTTGCCATCCGTCTGTGTGGCAGTATCGTTGCAGTATTTCCACACGCTAATTCTCTCAGCACAATCCTCCCTGTGACATGGACATGCTGTGTAATATTCTGTTGTGCAGATTTGTCCCGGCTTTGTCAACATAACAACTATCAAACACCCAACATTCTGTTGACTGGGATTTCCACAGTAAGGAAAAGTATCCCTCTCTTTGTCTCATTCTCTTGCCTTCTCCCTGTAACTCTGCACATTTCTACTTTCAACATAAACGTTGTTTACCGTTTTCAATAACTCAGTAGAACCTGCCTCTTTGTCACATTCAGACAGTGACTTGCAGAACCTAACCACTCCTTGTGTGAAAAGCTTCCTCCTCATGTTACTTTTACTTCTATTCCGAATGACTTGAAATCTGTGCCGAATCGTTCTCGATCCTTTCAGGCGGAGGAGCACTTTCACTGTTTTATTTCCGCTGTCTAAACCCTTCATCACTTGTAAAGCTTCAACCAAGCGATTTATCAGCCCTCGGTTCTCCATGGAGAGCTGCCCCAACTTTCCAATCCACCTTTATTGCTGACATTCCTCATACACCGCACCATTCCCATCAACCTGTTCTGCACCGTCTCCACTACCCCACTCTCTGTACCCTTCTCTCTGTACCCCCTCTCTGATGAGCACTTGCTCTGTCCCCCTCTCTCTGTCCCCTCGCTCCCTG
>NW_025156668.1:0-1465 GCF_004010195.1 Chiloscyllium plagiosum
CTTCTATTCCTCAGTAATCCTCTGATGCCCGTACCTCGCCTAATCCAAGTTATTAATACATTTAGCGCATTCTCAGGCTATAAAATTAATTTTTCAAAATCGGAGGCTATGCCAATGGGTGGCCTTGCTATGATACCCCACTTAATGGACGGATCCCGTTTTCCCTTTCGTTGGTCCCTGGAGGGCTTCTTATATTTAAGCATTTTTATTACCCCAGTATTTGGTCAGTTGTATGAGGCTAATTTTGTGCCTTTACTGGAAAGGATAAGGCAGGACCTCCAGCGATGGGGAGACCTTCCAATTTCCTGGTTGGGTAGAATAGCACTAATTAAAATGAATGTCCTGCCCCGTCTCCTATATCCTATGAGAATGCTTCCGGTGATGCTGCTGAGGCTGGCTCTACGTAAATTATATGGCTGGCTGGGTTCCTTTATCTGGAATCATAGACGGCCCCTCATTAAGCTGAAGAAGCTACAGCTTCCACAGGCAAGGGGAGGATTGGACTTTCCAGATTTTAGGAAATATCAGTTAAATTCCCTATTAAGTTACATAGCTGATTGAGTCTTGTCTGATCCACAACCAATCTGATTGGACATCGAGGCCTCTCAAGTAAAATACCCACTTATTAACCTTTTATTTTCAGACAAGAGGAAAATCATTACAGATCACTGCGGTTCCTTTATCTGGAATCATAGACGGCCCCTCATTAAGCTGAAGAAGCTACAGCTTCCACAGGGTAATTCACATAAAACATCCCCCTATGCACTGATAGTGGGAGCCTGGGGATTCCAACCGGGGTTTACAGATGCCACTTTTAAACTCTGGAGATCCAGGGGTATCTCATGTCTAGGGAACCTATTTAAAGATAGGGTCCTGATGTCTTTTGAACAGCTGCGTCAGAAATTCAGATTACCTAATGGAGACCTCTTTCGATACTTCCAAATTCGAGTCTATATACAGAAGAAGACTACGTTATTAGATAGTCTTTATAAATCAGATAGAGAATGTAGTGTCCTACGACCAGTGGGGGTATCTTCCATCAGTACTATTTATCACTCACTACATGATGAAGTATCGGGAGATATGGATAATCTGCTTAAAACATGGGATCAGGATTTGGGACTAGAAATCTCGATAGAAACATGGAATGATATTTGGGAAAACGCTAGAAGAATTACTATCTGTAACAGAACCCAGGCTATCCAGCTGAAGATACTTCATAGGGCCCATATAGCACCGGTTCGATTGGCAAAATTTAAGGCAGGAGCATCTCCAACGTTGCCCCAAATGTAAAATAGAGGTGGGCACTCTTGTACACTGCCCATGGACCTGTCATAAGATCCGTAGATATTGGACTAAAGTAGCAAGTACCCTGACAGAAATTTTAGGAACAGAAATTAAAGTGGATCCTGTATCTCTCCTTTTGGGCTTATCGAACTTTCCCTCCCTGGACATGTACGGGAAG
>NW_025156669.1:0-1465 GCF_004010195.1 Chiloscyllium plagiosum
GTGAGTGTGGGGTCCGTGTGTAAGTGTGGTGTCAGGGAGTGAGTATGAGATCAGTGAGTTAGTGTGAGGGTCAGTGAGTGAGTGTGGGCGTCGGTGAGTGAGTGTAAGGGTCAGTAAGTGGGTGTGAGGGTCAGTGAGATAGTCTGGGGGTCAGTGAGTGTGAGGTCAGTGAGTGAGCACGAGGGTCAGTGAGTGAGTATAGTGTCAGTGAGTGAGTGTGGGGTCAGGGAGTGCGTGTGGGGTCAGGGAGTGAGTGTGGGGTCAGGGAGTGGGTGTGGCATCAGTGAGTGAGTGTGGGGGTCAGTGAGTGAGTGTGAGGTCAGTGAGTGAGTGTGGGGTCAGTGAGAGTGTGTGAGGGATAGTGAGTGAGTGTGAGGTCAGTGAGTGAGTGTGGGGTCAGTGAGTGAGTGTGAGTGTCAGAGAGTGAGTGAGGGAGTCAGTGAGTGAGTGTGAGTGTCAGAGAGTGAGTGTTGGGTTTAGTTAGTGAGTGTGAGGGTCAGTGAGTGAGTGTGTGTCAGAGAGTGAGTGTGGAGTCAGTGAGTGGGTCTGCGGTCAGTGAATGAGGGTGAGGTTAGTGAGTGAGTGTGAGTGTCAGAGAGTGAGTGTGGTGTCAGGGAGTGAGTGTGAGGTCAGTGAGTGAGTGTGGGGTCCGTGTGTGAGTGTGGTGTCAGAGAATGAGTGTGGTGTCAGGGAGTGAGTGTGAGGTCAGTGAGTGAGTGTGGGCGTCGTGAGTGAGTGTGGGGTCAGGGATTGAGTGTGGGGGTCAGTGAGTGAGTATAGTATCAGTGAGTGAGTGTGGGGTCAGGGAGTGAGTGTGGGGTCAGGGAGTGAGTGTGAGGGTCAGTGAGTGAGTGTGAGGTCAGTGAATTAGAGTGAGGGTTAGTGAGTGAGTGAGGGGGTCGGTGAGTGCATGTGGGGGTCAGGGAGTGAGTATGGGGTCAGGGAGTGAGTGTGAGGGTCAGTGAGTGAATGAGGGAGTCAGTGAGTGAGTGTGAGGTTGAATGAGGGAGTGTGCGGGTCTGTGAGTGAGTGTGGGGTTAGTGAGTGAGTGTGGGGTCAGAGAGTGAGTGTGGAGTCAGTGAGTGAGTGTCAGGGTCAGTGAGTGAGTGTGAGGTTAGTGAGTGAGTGTGAGTGTCAGAGAGTGAGTGTGGTGTCAGGGAGTGAGTGTGAGGTCAGTGAGTTAGTGTGAGGGTCAGTGAGTGAGTGTGGGCGTCGTGAGTGAGTGTGGGGTCAGGGAGTGAGTGTGGGGGTAGTGAGTGAGTATAGAGCCAGTGAGTGAGTGTGAGGGTCAGTGAGTGAGTGTGAGGGTCAGTGAGTGTGCGTCAGTGCGTGAGTGTGAGGGTCAGTGAGTGAGTATAGAATCAGTAAGTGGGTCTGAGGGTCAGTGAGTTATTGTGGGGGTCAGTGAGTGTGGGGTCAGTGAGTGAGCACGAGGGTCAGTGAGTGAGTGTGAGGGTCAGTGATT
>NW_025156670.1:0-1465 GCF_004010195.1 Chiloscyllium plagiosum
GGGAAAGGTTTAGCTGGATCCAAGGTAGGAGGGACACCCCTTGTGGTGGAGAAGTCAAATGAAAACTAGGGAACTGAGGAGTTAAAAGAAATATACCCAGGAATTTTTCCTCACTGTGTACGAACAAGATCCCACTGTCATAAGTTACAGCAGGAATGAAATAAAATGAAAAAGACAAAGGAGTTGATGTTCAGTTAACTGACATGACACCCTGTTTGATGCAATTGTGCAGGAAAATACCTGAACGTGGAGAGAAACGGTAGGTTAGTTCAGAAGGGAAATGGGCCGAAGTGCACTCGATCATGTTACCGGTAGCATACTGTGTTACGGGTAGCACACAAACTAACTGCAGGTGGTCACCTAGGTACACAGACTCAGGCTAAGGTACAGAAGCATTTCTAGTGGCCTGAAAAGCACAAGGATGTGGTTAATTTTTGTTGTACATGTCATACATGCCAAATAGTAGGTCAGTCACAGGCAGTAATAAAACCGCACCTTTGTTGCCAATTCCTGCATTCGAAGAACCTTTCCCGTAGGTTATGATTAATTGTGTAGCTCCCTTTCTAAAATAAAAGTGGAAACCAATATTTGCTGACCATAATGTATGTGTTTTCCAGATTTCCAGAGGCAATTCCGTGACGGAGTGTTAAGGAAAAACGGGAGGTGGAGGAGTTGGTTGCTTTCTTTTCTCGCTATTGCCTACACAGAGAGAGTCAGTCAGACGAAGGGTCTCATTTTACCGCTCAGCTGTTTAAGGAAGTCATGGATAGCTTAGGCATACAGCATTTCAAATCAAGTGCGCCCCATCCTTGGAAAGTTAGCAACAGACACTGAAGACCATGTTAACAGCGTACTATCAGAGTTGGCCAAATGATTGGGATAAAGATGTCCCATTAAATTGCTTATCATCGAAGATGCCCCAAACAAATATACTCCGTTTACTTCCTTTCAGTTAATATTCATACATGAAGTGAGGTTTTTTGAAATTTATTGAATATAAATTGACAGGACCGAAGTCAGAGATCTCACACTTGGATTATGTATGTGAGTTGAGGGAGAGAGAAAGTGAGGACTGCAGATGCTGGAGATCAGAGCTGAAAAATGTGTTGCTGGAAAAGCGCAGCAGGTCAGGCAGCATTCAAGGAGCAGGAGAATCGAATTTTCAGGCATAAGCCTTTCTTCAGGAAAGGATTCAGAAGTAGGGCTTATGCCCGAAACGTCGATTCTCCTGCTCCTTGGATGCTGCCTGACCTGCTGCGCTTTTCCAGCAGCACATTTTTCAGGTGAGGGAGAGATTACATTGAGTAGGTCAGTTAGCTAAACAACACCAGAAGAGGGCACAACATAGAGTAAAGCAGGTGGGGGTGACGTATTAGTATTGCCAGCAGGAGTAGGAAATCCCTTTAAAGCCAGGTTTAGTGGCCCCTTTCACATTAAAAAAAAATGTTGAGTCAATTAAACTATC
>NW_025156671.1:0-1094 GCF_004010195.1 Chiloscyllium plagiosum
CGGGCCGTGATGTTTACTGTACAGTGTGATGTACGCCGGGCCGTGCTGGTTACTGTGGAGTGTGATGTATGCCGGGCCGTGCTGGTTACTGTGCAGTGTGATGCACGCCGGGCCGTGATGGTTACTATGCAGTGTGATGTATGCCGGGCCGTGCTGGTTACTCTGCAGTGTGATGTACGCCGGGCCGTGCTGGTTAATGTGCATTGTGATGTACGCCGGGCTGTGATGGTTACTCTGCAGTGTGATGTTCGCCGGGCCGTGATGATTACTCTGCAGTGTGACGTACGCCGGGCCGTGATGGTTGCTGTGCAGTGTGATATCCGCCGGGCCGTGCTGGTTACTCTGCAGTGTGATGTACGCCGGGCCGTGCTGGTTACTGTGCAGTGTGATGTACCCCGGGCCGTGATGGTTACTCTGCAGTGTGATGTCCGCCGGGCCGTGCTGGTTACTGTGCAGAGTGATGTTCGGCGAGCCATGCTGGTTACTGTGCAGTGTGATGTACGCCGGTCCGTGCTGGTTACTGTGCCGTGTGATGTACGCCGGGCCGTGATGGTTACTCTGCAGTTTGATGAACACCAGGCCGTGCAGGTAATTGTGCAGTGTGATGCACGCCAGGCCGTGATGGTTACTCTGCAGTGTGATGTACGCCAGGCCGTGATGGTTACAGTGCAGTGTGTTGTACGCCGGGCCGTGCTGGTTACTGTGCAGTGTGATGTACGCCAGGCCGTGCTGGTTACTGTGCAGTGTGATGTACGCTGTGCTGTGCTGGTAACTGTGCAGTGTGATGTACCCCAGGGCCGTGCTGGTTACTCTGCAGTGTGATGTATGCCGGGCCGTGATGTTTACTGTGCAGTTTGATGTACACCGGGCCGTTCTGTGTACTCTGCAGTGTGATGTACACCTGGCAGTGCTGGTTACACTGCAGTGCAATGTCCGCCGGGCATTGATGGTTACTGTGCAGTGTGATGTACGCCGGGCCGTGCTGGTTACTTTGCAGTGTGATGTACGCCGGGCCGTGCTGGTTGCTCAGCAGTGTGATGTACGCCAGGCCGTGATGGTTACTCTGCAGTGTGATGTACGCCGGGCCGTGATGA
>NW_025156671.1:1203-1465 GCF_004010195.1 Chiloscyllium plagiosum
TGCAGTGTGATGTACGCCAGGCCGTGCTGGTTACTGTGCTGTGTGATTTTCACCGGGCCGTGCTGATTATTCTGCAGTGTGATGTATGCCAGGCCGTGCTGGTTACTGTGCAGTGTGATGAACAACGGGCCGTGCTGGTAACTGTGCAGTGTGATGTACGCTGGGCCGTGATGGTTACTCTGCAGTGTGATGATCGCCGGGCCGTGATGATTACTCTGCAGTGTGACGAACGCCGGGCCGTGATGGTTACTGTGCAGTGTGA
>NW_025156672.1:0-1465 GCF_004010195.1 Chiloscyllium plagiosum
CTGCCTCAGTGTAGACGCCCGACCTCAGTGCAGACCCCCGGCCTGAATGCGGACTCCCGGCCTCAATGCAGACTCCCGGCCTCAATGCGGACTCCCGGCCTCAGTTGCGGACTCCCAGCCTCAGTATCGACCCCAGCCTCAGTGCGGACTCCGGGCCTCAGTGCCGAATCCCAGCCTCATTATCAACTCCCAGCCTCACTGCGGACACAAGGCCTCGGTGCAGACTCCCGGCCTCTGTGCGTACTCCCGGCCTCAGTGCGGACTCCCGGCCTCAGTGCGGACTCCCGGCCTCAGTGCCGAATCCCAGCCTCAGTGTGAACTCCCGGCCTCAGTGCGGACACCCGGCCTCAGTATTGGCTCCCGGCCTCAGTGCGGACTCCCGGCCTCAGTGCGGACTCCTGGCCTAATTATCGACTCGCAGCCTCAGTGTGGACTCCCGGCCTCAGTATTGGCTCCCGGCCTCAGTGCGGACTCCCGGCCTCAGTGCGGACTCCCGGCCTCATTATCGACTCGCAGCCTCAGTGTGGACTCCCGGCCTCAGTGCGGACACCCGGCCTCAGTATCGGCTCCCGACCTCAGTGCGGACTCCCGGCCTCAGTGCGGACTCCCGGCCTCATTATCGACTCCCAGCCTCAGTGCGGACGCCCGGCCACAGTGCGGACGCCCGGCCTCAGTATCGGCTCCCGGCCTCAGTGCGGACTCTCGGCCTCAGTGCGGATTCCCAGCCTCAGTATCGACTCCCAACCTCAGTGGCGACTGCCGGCCTCAGTGTGGACTCCCAGCCTCAATGCGGACTCCCGGCCTCAGTGTGGACTCACGGCCTCAGTGCAGAATCCCGGCCTCAGTGCGGACTCCCGGCCTCAGTGCGGACTCCCGGCATCAGTGCGGACTCCCGGCCTCAGAGCGGATTCCCGGCCTCAGTGCGGACGCCCGGCCTCAGTATCGGCTCCCGGCCTCAGTGCGGACTCCCGGCCTCAGTGCAGATTCCCAGCCTCAGTATCGACTCCCAACCTCAGTGCCGACTCCCGGCCTCAGTGCGGACTCCCGGCCTCAATGCGGACTCCCGGCCTCAATGCGGACTGCCGGCCTCAGTGCGGACTCCCGGCCTCAGTGCGGACTCCCGGCCTCAGTGCGGCCTCCCGGCCTCAGTGTGGACTCACGGCCTCAGTGCGGACTCACTGCCTCATTGCAGACTCCCAGCCTCAGTATTGACTCCCGACCTCATTGCGGACTCACAGCCTCAGTGCAGACTCCCAGCCGCAGTATTGACTCCCGGCCTCAGTATGGACTCCCGGCCTCAGTATGGACTCCCGGCCTCAGTATCGACTCCCAGCCTCAGTATCGACTCCCAGCCTCGGTGCGGCTCCCGGCCTCGGTGCGGACTCCCGGCCTCGGTGCGGACTCCCGGCCTCGGTGCGGACTCCCGCCCTCAGTGCGGACTCCCGGCCTCGGTGCGGACTCCCGG
>NW_025156673.1:0-1465 GCF_004010195.1 Chiloscyllium plagiosum
CCTGACCTGCTGCGCTTTTCCAGCAACATGTTTCCAGCTGGTACAATTACAACATTTAAGAGGCATCTGGATGGGTGTATGAATAGGAAGGGTTTGGAGGGATATGGGCCGGGTGCTGGCAGGTGGGACTAGATTGGGTTGGGATATCTGGGTCGGCATGGACGGGTTGGACCGAAGGGTCTGTTTCCGTGCTGTACATCTCTATGACTCTAAGCGTTGCACGTTGATGATCACATGTTCAGGAGCGGTGTCCTGTTAAAGGCAGGACCCTCAAAGGTATTAATACAGGGAGGGATCTCAGAGTTCAAGTGCACAGCTTCCCGAAGGGGGCCAGGCAAGTCGACAGGGGGGTAACAAAGACGTGCTTGCCTTTATGGGCCGGGGAATTGCGTCAGAGGGACATGGGGGTCAGCTTTATCAGACTTAGGTCAGGCCGCAGTGAGAGGGCTGCATTCAGTTCGGATCGCTGGAGCTCAGGACAGACGTGGAGGCTTGGGGAGAGGGTGCAGGGGAAGGTGTACCCAGATACCCAGAAGAGGCTAGAGACATGTTCCCCTCTGGACGTGGGGGGGGGGGGGGTGTGGGAGGTTTTACAGCAGCCCAGAGGGCGGTCAGAGCTGAAATGTCCGCAGTTCGGAGACGCGAGGCTTGTCCACAGAGAGTGGTGGGAGTCTGGAACATGATGCCAAGGAAGGGGAGCTTGGTGGCAGCGGCAGTGAGGGTGGGGATGAGGGCATTTCCGGGGATTTTTGGATCAGTGCGGGAACTGAGGACCAGCAGGAAGGGGAGAGATTTGTTTGAGATTTCATGGTGATACCCTTCGATGCCAGTCTCACATGCTCCTCTCCCAACCCAACCAGGAACTGACGGGAACGTTGCCCTCGGATTACCCACTGGAGCCTGGTGAGGTGCCACCAGTGGTGGGGCGCAGGGGGAGGATAGGGAGCCAGTTTCCCAACCCCAGTGGGCGTTTGGAACAGGTAAGTGATACATAATCCAGGAAGGGAGTTACAGACCGGAATCGAATCGAGTGGTTCGGGGTGGTTTATATACAGACAGATACCCCGGGAGGGAGTTACAGACTGGAATCTAATCGAGGGGTTTGGGGGGGGTTTATATACAGAATAACAGATACCCCGGGAGGGAGTTACAGACCGGAATCAAATCGAGGGGTTCGGGGTGGTTTATATACAGAATAACAGATACTCGGGAGGGCGTTACAGACTGGAATCTAATCGAGGGGAACGGGGTGGTTTATATACAGAATAACAGATACCCCGGGGAGGGAGTTACTGACTGGAATCTATTCGAGGGGTTCGGGGGGTTTATATACAGGACAACAGATACCCCGGGAGGGAGTTACAGACTGGAATCTAATCGAGGGGTTCGGGGGGGTTTATATACAGAATAACAGATACCCCGGGAGGGAGTCACAGACCGGAATCTAATCGAGGGGTTCGGGGTG
>NW_025156674.1:0-1465 GCF_004010195.1 Chiloscyllium plagiosum
GCCCTTTGACATACTGTGTCAGGAAACCCTCCTTAACACATTGGACAAAAACTGATCCATCCGACGTACTAGAGTTATATCGTTTCCAGTCAATGTTGGGGAAGTTAAAGTCCCCCATAATGACCACCCTGTTCCTTTCACTCTTACCCAGAATAATTTTGCCAATCCTCTATTCCCGGAATGGTGGGAATGTCTTGCACTGAAAGATTGGAGAGACTATGCTTGTATACGCTTGAGTTTAGAAGGCTGAGAGGGGATCTGATTGAGACGTATAAGATTATTAAAGGATTGGACACTCTGGAGGCAGGAAGCATGTTTCCGCTGATTACCCAGAATAATTTTGCCAATCTTCTATTCCCGGAATGGTGGGAATGTCTTACGCTGAAAGATTGGAGAGACTGGGCTTGTATACGCTTGAGTTTAGAAGGCTGAGAGCGGTCTGATTGGGACGTATAAGATTATTAAAGGATTGGACACTCTGGAGGCAGGAAGCATGTTTCCGCTGAGGGGTGAGTCCCGAACCAGAGGACACAGTTTACAAGTAAGGGGTAGGCCACTTAGAACAGAGTTGAGGAGATTCCACCTCCCTGGAACTTTGCGGAGGCCTATAAAAAACTCCAAGCAGTGTGACCTCTCTGTTTCTAACCTCAGCCCACACTACCTCAGTAGACGAATCCTCGTCAAAAGTTCTTTCAGCCACCGTTGTACTATCCTTGACTAACAAGGCCACACCTCCCCCTCTTTTACCACCTTGCCTGTTCTTAATGAAAGATCTAAACCCTGGAACCTGCAACATCCATTCCTCCCTCTGCTCTATCCATGTCTCCAAAATGGCCACAACATCGAAGTGCAAAGTACCTATCCACTTCTGGTGTTGAATGATGTCCTGGAGCTGAGATGATTGACCTCCAACAGTCACAACCATCTTGCTTTTTGCAATGAATGAATCCAGCCAGTGGAATGTTTTCTTCTTAATTCCCATTGGTTATGAGATTTCTTATTTCTATTGCATGTTGCATTTGCTGTTTTGCATGCATCTTACTCTATATTGTAACTTCACTAGGTTGAACCTCACTTTTAGATCCACATGTGATATCACTGTTCTCTCAGACACACTTCATTGAACTAGGATTGATTTCCTGACTTGTTAGTAATCATAGGCTCAGAGATAATGTCATGAGGTTACAGATGCTAAAGACCAGGTGCAGCATGTGGTAAACAGAATGAAGCGATCCTACAATCAGTGGATCAGATCAAAAATCTGCAGTCCTGCCCCATTAATCATGAATGGTAGTAGACAAGTAATGGTTGCCAACAGTATTGCACAGCACTCACTCAGCAAAAACCTGCTCACTGATACTCACTTTGGCTGCTGCCAAGATCATCATTACAGCCTTAGTGCAAACATGAACAAAGGAGATGACTTCCAGTATTGAAAAATGTGATGTTGGAAAAACACAGCAGG
>NW_025156675.1:0-1465 GCF_004010195.1 Chiloscyllium plagiosum
TCTCCAATTTAATAATATCCTTCGTACAGCAAGTCCAGCAGAACTGTACATATCCCTGGCACGATTCTCCTAAATCTGTTTTGCACTTTCTTCAGAACCTCAGCATCCTTCCTCTTTGAAGTGCACAAATCCTACACTCCAAATGAGGTCTGACGAACTTTACAGAAACTTGCTTGTATACACCGTTCCTTTTTTTCTGGAACATCCTATAAGACTTCTTAATAGATGTCCAGACCATTGTCAGAAAATGAGCACGTGTACTCAGAGTTTCATTCTGCACCTGTGCACCCTTCAATGTTGTACGGTTCAGCCGGCACTGGTTTTCCATGTTTATTCTCCCTCAACACTTTCCAAACTCCAAATGAGGTCTGACGAACTTAACAGAAACTTGCTTGTATACACCGTTCCTTTTTTTCTGTGACATCCTATAAGACTTCTTAATAGATGTCCAGACCATTGTCAGAAAACCGAGCACGTGTACTCAGAGTTTCATCTGCACCTGTGTACCCTTCAATGTTGTACGGTTCAGCCGGCACTGGTTTTCCATGTTTATTCTCCCTCAACACTTTCCAAAATAAATGGAAGTCAGAATATACTGAAAATTTGTTGATTATGGGGAAAAAAACAGCACCTGGCTTAAAGAAGTCATTCAGGGATGGAAATCTACCATCCTCACCTGAATCCACGTTTGTGAATTCAGACTCACAGCTCTGTGGTTGATTCTTATTTAACCTCGAAAATGACGTGGGAAGTCATTCAGTTGTATCAATCCCTAACAAGTCGCACCAAGGAAATGAAACTGAAGGAAATCGTCAGGAAGAGCTTTCTGGAAGCTGCACAGATCTCTTTGCTGACGTCTCAGTGATCGTGCCAAAATTGGGGGAACTGTGCAAAGGCTAGTCAGCAATTACCTGTCCAAGCAGTATACATGGGATCGTACCTTATAGACAAAGTCCAAGGTGCCATCACTAGCTTCCATGGATCGCTGCAGTGCCATTTACAGAACAGAACTGGCAGAGGTCGTGCCGCAGTGGTATACAGTGCTGAAGAGTTGCTATGAGAGTCGTAATCTGTAGACTCAATGAAGTCGTTTGGTTTCATGTTAAGCTTGGGTGAGGCTGACTTCTGCTGGCCATGACATATTGTTCTTTCTCTGAGAATAAGTCAGGAATCAAACATGTGAACAATAATCAGATGAGGCACTGAAGGTGGCACTGGTTCAAAATGTGGGGGACTTCAATGTCCATGATCACGAGTGGCTCCGCAACTGAACTAGTGATCACGCTCGTGCGATCCTTAAACGTACAACAGCCGACTGGGTCTTCTTCTTGTGGTGAGGGAATGAATTGAAGGGTAATAAAGAAGTATTTGACCTCATCCATATCAGCACATCTAAGAGTGATCAATGCTTATTCCTTGTGGATACAAAGTCCCGCATTCGCATTGAGAATACCTTCCATTGCAT
>NW_025156676.1:0-1465 GCF_004010195.1 Chiloscyllium plagiosum
TACTTATCCAAATCTCTTTTAAACGTTGTAACTATACCCACATCCACCACTTTCTGTTGGAGTTCATTCCACACATGAAACAGTCGCTGTTTAAAAGAGTTGCCCCTCATGTCTCCAAAGTCTTCTCCATTTAGCCTGCTTCTCTCCAAGGAGAACAGTCCCAACCTTGCCAATCTATCCTTTTAACAAAATTTCCAGTCGCCTGGGCTTCAAACTCTCAAATTTCCTTCCTAAACCCCTCTGTGTCATTCCTTCACTCTCTTCCTTCTGCCCTAAGATATTAAAACATACCTGTTGACTAAGCTTTTGCTCTTGTGATCTAATATCTCCTGTGTGGCTCAGTGTCACACTGTGTTTTGTGATGCCAAATTGAACATTGGGATGTTTCATTCCCTGGAAGGTGTTCTGTGTGTATATAAATAATTGTTAGGGCCACAAGATCCTATGAAATCGGAGTTGACCATTCAGCTGCTCGAGCCTGGTTCTCCATTAATAGGATCGTGGCTGATCCGACATTCTGTACATCTTTCCCTCGAACTCTTGATTTGCTTACTGATCAAGAAACTATCTATCTCCGCCTTATATATACTCAAGGATCTTGCTCCCACAGCTTTCTGTGACAAGGTGTTTAAAGACTCTCAACCCACAGAGACAAGAAATCCCACCTCTTCTCAGTCTTAAATTGGCACTCGTTTATTCTGAAACTATGCTGTCTGGTTCGAGACTGCCTCATGAGAGGAAACATCCTTTACCCTGCCAAGCCACTTAAGAATCCTATCTGTTTCAAAGAGATCACCTCCCATTCTCCTAAACTCCAGTGAGTAGAGTCCCAACCTGTTGAGCCTGTCCTTACAAGACAGTCCCTCCATACCAGGGATCATCCTGGTGAACCTTGTCTGAACTGTACCCATGAAATAATATCTTTCCTTAAATAGGTGGACCAAAACTGTCCACAGTATTCCACATGTGGTCTCACCAGCACCTTGCACAGTTGCATTAGGACTTCCCTACTATTATCCTCCAACCCCTTCAAATAAGGGCCAACCTTCCACAACATTCCTGATTACCTGCTGTACCCATGTCCTCACATTTTGTGTTTCCTGCACAAGCCCCTTCGTGTTGCAGCACTCTGCAGCCCTTCTCCGTTTAAATAACACTCTGTTGTTGATGATCTGGAGCCACCTTTTACAAGTGTCCTGTACCTGCATTGTGTCTCATTCCTGACACAAAAAAACTTTTCTGGATATTTGAGCTTTGTTTTAGCAAGTAGAGATGTATTTCGGGATGTGACTGATGTTTGACAAATGACAAATTGAATGAATGGGTGTGAAGCAGTATTATTCTGATTAAGGACAGCAAATACAGACATTCCCCGTTTTTTTTAAAGTTTGCTTTATGCACGTTTTATTCAACATTAGCCCCTGTTTTTGCGAACCGAAAGAAATCTGGAGGGATTTCGCTTTTA
>NW_025156677.1:0-1465 GCF_004010195.1 Chiloscyllium plagiosum
CGTAATTCAATCCCCTCATCGTCTTTCTGTAACTGTGCAGCTCGGCTCCTACGTCACGAGCATCGATGGCAAATTTAAATGGTTTTCGAAAATTTGGTCCAGCTAAAACTGTTTTGGTGGCTAATATTATTTCGAAATGGACAAATCTGTTCCGATCAAAATCTCAATAAAGATTTACTCAAAAAGCAACCACGTTTTAAAAACCAGTTACCTATGTCGATTCTTCTTTGTAGATTTTCCTCTGTTGATTTCCTCTCAGTCGGTTTTGATGTTCTGCCCCGAGCTGTTCAAAATGTCCGGTTTCAAACTACAAAAATACCAGTCATTATATTGGTTTGATGTCATCAAAAAAGTTTTATTCAAATTTGATTGGATTTTGGTTTCTTGCGAGATAATTTAAACTGATTGGCCGAATTTGATTTCTTTTTCTTCCATAGCACCAAAATTGCACTATCGGTTTCACAGGCAAATTGTACATTTTAAGTACTTTCAGTACGTTCTGTGCCTCCATAACTCCGTGCCAGCTTTTCAACTCTTTTTAAGGTACAGTACGCATGTGGAACTTGATAACATCGCCATCCATTAAGAAAAAAGAACCATCACAATGGAAAGATGGCTTCTGTTTTTCTCTATTTCTTAACCACATAATCATGACGTACATATAACTTTAATCTAAGTTTATATTAACTTCTTCTAACATTTACATAACGTTTAATAGACAACAATTTTATCAATACTTTATATGTCAAAGCTGCGGTAACACATCTGCGATTACATTCTTACAACCTGCAATATGTATGATTTCTACATTAAAAGTCTGTAACATAAGACTTCGAAAAATTAGTTTCATAATTTTGTCTTCAAAGCTTTCCCAGAATGTAAGAGGAATGTGATCCGTGCACACAACTGTCTCCGAAACATTTTGCATGACATTGCACATTAAAATGTTGCAACGTCAGTCCCAAATTCACTGGTTCCTTTTCGGTGATGGAGGATTTCCTCTGGAGATATTGAGTTTATTCGAAAAGTAATCAACTCGTAATTCAAACCCCTCATCGTCTTTCTGTAACAATGCAGCTCTGCTCCTACATCACGAGCATAGATGGCAAATTTAAAAGGCTTTGGAAAATTTGGTGCAGCTAAAACTGGTTTGGTGGATAATATTATTTCGAAATGGACAAATGACCCCTGCTATTGTTCTGTCCACCGAAACGTTGCGTCCTTCGTCAGGAAATTGATTGGCGGTGCCACAGCACTGCTGAAGTTTGGAACACACCTCTGATAGAATTAGCTTAGTACCAAAACTTGAAGCAACTCTATCTTCGAGTCTGGTGTTGGAAATTTCACAATGGCCCTCGTCTTTGCCATGGAAATTTCTCAATGGCTTTCGTAGGGTTAACCTTCCATGCCCAATGTTGTGTCCCAAGAACACCACTTCTGCTTCAGCGAAATCATTTTCTTTTTA
>NW_025156678.1:0-1465 GCF_004010195.1 Chiloscyllium plagiosum
AGAATTCATGACATTCACTACACTCTGTTTGAACAAATCACTGCCTGCTACTACACCATGACCTATCAATATGAGCGAAAGAATACAAGGGCCTAACAAAGAGCGACTGGCCCTGATATCAAGGCAGTATTGATTGAAGATGACATCAACGAGCCAGAGTAAAATTGCACTTCATCAGAATCCATTGCAAACTCTCCAGTTTGGAGTAATTCATAGCACAATGGAACATGTTTATCATCTCAGCTGTGGAACATCTCTGCAGGAAATCCTCAGGGTAGCTACCTCAGCCCAGGCAAAGCCAGTTTGTCAGCAAGGAATCGCTGTGTGGAAGCAGGCCATTCATCCCATTAAGTCCATATCAATCAGAAGTGGGGATATTTACTGTATGTTACACGATATTCAGAAAGCTTCGTCATCCCTGACCTCCTGATGCAGTTTGCATCTATGAGCGACAAGACTGTGAGAACGTTCAAGCCTGTGCTGCTAAATTGTCGGCAACATTCAAGAAACAGCGCTGCACATTTTCACAGTAAACGGAGGAGTTCACTCAGTACCTCAATTTGGCTTCACATGAATACGGGAAAGTCATTCAGTCCATCAAAACTACTGGACAAGAAGAGGGACAGCCCATTCAGTCCCTCCTGCCGTTACACAGGAAGACAAGGTGTCTGCTCACGCCCACACATCACATACAGGGGTCAGAAAGTGACAATTGCACACCTGGAATTAGTTACAAAGGAACAGGAAGAGATCATTCAGCTTCTCATGTCACTAACACAGGAAGAAGAAGGTGTCAGAGATGCTCCAACATAACAAACAAATGGAGCAACGGCTGCACAGATGGACTGTTCCATGGTATTCCTCATGGCTTCATTACTCGTAGTACATTCGTGTTATGCTAGCATGGTTTTCTGGCAGTGGAACAGAAACGATTTTTAAAAACCAGTTTAAAAGGCATCTTCCATCGCTGAGAGAGCAGACCTACATCCTATCTGAAAGTCAGAAGCTGTTGGAGAATATCTAACTGTTTCAGAATGAAGGTATTGTGGCTGCTGACAGGATTATGAAAATTGCAACATGGAGTGCAGGGTCACACAGTAACTGTGCATTACAGTGTTCAGTGCTCATTCAGAGCCTGTACCTCTCTGTTAATATAAATGAGGTCTCTGCACAGGCACGTTAACTATTAGGAATCTAGCATCCTATGGAAAGTATGGAATTTCCCACCTTATCATTGGCTGTTTTGTACATAATGAGTGTCCGTCCATAACCATCAAGTTTCAACTTCGTATTCTCTCACAGTGCTACAGGTTAAACACATACTTACTGCACTGTCTCCTGATAGTACCATCATGTCAGGGTTCAATGTGATGGAACTCCTTTGCACTGTCTCGGTGACGTGGAGAACATTATTTATAAAACACTCTCAGTCTGTACACAATACTCTAAATACTCTTTCAACAAA
>NW_025156679.1:0-1465 GCF_004010195.1 Chiloscyllium plagiosum
GCTAAATCTGCTGTCACAGGCTTCACTCTTATTTCATACAATGGCATTTATTGTCCAGTTCTTTAACGTGACATGATTTTACAAACAATTTGTAGAAGTGAATGGAAAGTGTGATGTTTGTTTGACCTTTGGCTCTATGTATCAGACTGAACTGAACCTTTAGTAAGATGTGGGATCTTTCCCACAATCTTTGTTTAAAAAAAGCAAAGATTATGCTCTGAGATTTAAATGTTCAATCAGGTTTAATAAAAATCTTTCCAAAAATTGAGAGTTTGACTTCAGCTCCTTTAAAGAGACATGCTCTTGGCCTTCAATGTTGTGACATGTGATCATTCTTTGATAAAGGTGGCTGTGTGCAACACTGCAGGATGTTGTGCTGAAGTGCCTCATTGGGTTGATGAGCTTTATTACTGGTGTAACTTGGCTAATTTTGAGATGGAATGTTATTTTGAGTTAAATCTTGTTTTTAAACTGAGCTATGCTTCTGTAACTCAAGTGTAGACACTATGCTCAAGTTTACAATGAACTTTTCACTTTTGCAGATTAGTATTTTCCAATCTGTTTTGTAAATAAAGTTCAGTATAAAAAGCACAATGTTGGAGAACCGCAGGTCCAGCAGCATATCTGAGGGGAATAAAACATTGTAAGTTCAAAGTCTCATGACCTTTTGTCCTTTCAGATGAAGAGTCAGTGAAGTTGAAATGTAACATTTTTTCCTCTTCACCGATGCCCTCAGAACTGCTAAGTTTCTCCAGCACTTTGTTTCTGGGGTTTAGATCTCCAGCACCAGCAGTTTATTGATTTATTATACCTCCTATGATTTGACCTGAGGAGCGAGAGGCAGCAACTGTGATCAACGAGGATAAAACTCCCCAACCATGAAAAAAAACACAGTTCTTTATACTTTGCAAAACACGACTGTAAATAAGAAATGCAATTAAGCTAAGTGCACGATGGCATACCACCTGCCTTGTCTCAAACTTGCTACTCACCTTTGAGGACTAATCTGTCAGAATTGTGTTTGCTCCCTTCCTTTGAGATTACAGTCCACAAATGTCCCAGTTCCAGTTCCTGGGCCGGTCCCAGTTACCACATTGTAGTGGGGTGGGTAGCTTTGTGTCAGCCTGAAGTTTTTGTTAAGAGCAACATTGCAGGTTGAAGTTGACGGTTTTGACTAATATTGTGTCATCAAACTTGGAGGAAATCCTTCCGAATGTATTGATTAACTGGACTGAGCCTGTTTACATGCATCCCTGTTAGTAGTGCTGTAATATTCTAAGTTAAGAATCACACAACATCAGGTTATAGTCCACCAGGTGTAATTGGAAGTACACTAGCTATCGGAGCGCCGCTCCTTCATCAGATGATTGTGGAGGGCACAGTTCTATGGTACAGAATGTATAGCAAAAATTTATAGTGTGATGTAACTGAGATTATCCATTGAAAAATACCTTGATTACCTGTT
>NW_025156680.1:0-1465 GCF_004010195.1 Chiloscyllium plagiosum
AATCCCTGTCACTGACTGAGTTGAATCCCTGTCTTTTACTGAGGCTCAATCCCTGTCACTGACTGATGCTTAATCCCTGTCACTGACTGTGATTCAATCCCTGTCACTGAATGAGGTTCAATCCCTTTCACTGGCTGAGATAAAATCCCTGTCACTGACTGAGGGTCAATCCCTGTCACTGACGGAGGATCAATCCCTGTCACTGACGGAGGTTCAATCCCTGTCACAGACTGAGATTCAATCCCTGTCACTGAGTGAGGCTCAATCCCTGTCATTAACTGAGATTCAATCCCTTTCACTAACTGAGGTTCAATCCTAGTCACTGTCTGAGGGTCAGTCCATGTCACTGATTGAGATTCATTTGCTGTCACTCACTGAAAATCAATCCCTGTCACCGACAAAGGCTCAATCCCTGTCACTGACTCAGATTCAATCCATGTCATTGATTGAGGTTCAATCACTGTCACTGTCTGAAGTTCAATCCCAGTCACTGACTGACGTTCAATTCCTGTCACTGACGGAGTTTCAATCCCTGTCACTGACTGAGGGACAATCCCTGTCACTTACTGAGGCTCAATCCGTGTCACTGACTGAGGCTCAATCCCTGTCACTGTTTGAGGGTCAATGCTCATCACTGACTGTGATTGAATCTCTGTCACTTACTGAGGCTCAATCCCTGTCACTGAATGAGATTCAATCCCTGTCACTGACTGAGATTCATTCCCTATCACTGTCTGACGGTCAATCCCTGTCACTGACTGAGGGTCAATCCCTGTCACAGTCTGAGATTCATTCCCTGCCACTGACTGAGGTTCTATCCCTGTCAGTGGCTGAGATTCAATCCCGGTCACTGACTGAGGGTCAATCCCTGTCACTGACGGAGGATCAATCCCTGTCACTGACTGAAGGTCAATCCCAGTCACTGACTGTGATTCAATCCCTGTCACTGATTGAGGGTCAATCCCTGTCACTGACAGAGATTCAATCCCTGTCACTGACTTAATGTTCAATCACTGTCACTGACGGAGGTTCAATCCCTGTCACTGACTGAGATTCAATCCTTGTTACTGAGTGAGGCTCAATCCCTGTCACTAACTGAGATTCATTTGCTGTCACTGGCTGATGTTCAATCCCTGTCACAGACTGAGATTCAATGCCTGTCACTGGCTGAGATTCAATCCCTGTCACTGACTGAGGTTCAATACATGTCATTGATTGAGGTTCAATCCCTGTCACTGGCTGAGATTCACTTCATGTCACTGACTGAGGTTCAATCCCTGTCACTGACGGAGTTTCAATCCCTGTCACTGACTGAGGGACAATCCCTGTCACTTACTGAGGCTCAATCCCTGTCACTGACTGAGGTTCAATCCATGTCATTAAGTGAGATTCAATCCCTGTCACTGACATAGATTCAATCACTGTCACTGTCTGAGGTTCAATCCCTGTCACTGGCTGAGATTCA
>NW_025156681.1:0-1465 GCF_004010195.1 Chiloscyllium plagiosum
CACACAGACACAGACACACACACAACAGTGACACATACATACACTTAGATGCGTAGACACACAGAGAGACACACACAGACATACGCACATAGACATACACACACACACATGAAAAACTGGCAGCACACATTACCCATCATGGGTCCCTGATAGACAGCGGTGCAGCTTTGTAACATCACCATCGGCGCACAGCCAAAAGCTGAAAGACAACGGCAACGGTTATCAGGAGAGTCACCTTCACTCACATCCCTTTCCAAATGTAACCCCGTTACAATGTTCAACCCTGCTTCTGGGCTTGCTCAGCTCGAGCTGCTCGGACAGCAAGGGTGAGAGAGATACACAGACAGACAGGTGGGGTGAGACAGGTAAACCAGGACAGGCTCAATCTGATCTGCACCCAGCCCAGCGCCTCCGACATCTGGACAGAGAGGGCGGCGCCGTCGCTTCCCGTCAGGCACGCCAATCCACAGCCGGCTGAAGGGCAGGGCCACTTACCCCTGGGGAGGGGGACGTTCCGCCTGACCATGGGGCCCTGCAGTGGCTGGTTGAGGTCTTTGTTGATGGCGATGAAGGCTGTCTGGGAGGAGATGACGTTGGCCCGGCTGCTGATCTGAATGACCTGCTCCTTCACGGCCGAACTGTCGCGGTCGGGTCCTGATTCTAAGACCGCGATCATCCTCTTCGCAGCCAAGCGGTGGACCGTGCACCTGAAGGAAGGGCAGACGAACGGTTTTGGAAAGGGGTTAGTTAGCGTGTAAGACACCAAGCCCCCCCCACCCCCCGGCCCCGTATTTGGGTGCATCACTCACAGGATGTCCCGGTATTGTGGTATCTCATCCTTCGGCTATCAAAGCATCTCCGCAGCAAGGCTATCACACTCACTGACGGGAACCCCCCCCCCCCAGCCCGACATAGCACTAAGGGTTAAGGACCCGTTCTGACAGTGTTCAGGGTAGGTGGCTATGTACGGGCGGGGGTCCCGAATACGGGGTCCCCAGCGTCAAGAATATCAGAGGCACAGAACAACCTCCCCCCACCCCCCCTCCCCTCCATCCAGCCCCGAGGGTTTTCACACCGACAGCACCCTCGGCGTTCAGTGGGTCACGCAGACCCAGTGTCTCCACTCTGGTGGTGAGGGGGAGCTCAGGACCACAAGATTGGCGGTGGTCATCAGCAAGACGGGGATACGTTCCTCGAAGATGGTTGAAAGCGGTTCTTGCTGTCCTGCAGAGAAGGGAGCTTCCTGCTTGTTGAGTCTCTGGTCAGTGGTTACAGTCTGTCCTGATCGTGATATGGTGGACAAACGGGTGATATTTAGACATTGTGGAAACAGGCCCATCGGCCCAACCAGTCGACACCGACCCTCCGAAGAGTAACCCACCCAGATCCATTCCCCTCTGACTAACGCACCTAACATTACGGGCAATGTAACACATCCCTGGGCACTATGGGTAATTTAGCATGG
>NW_025156682.1:0-1466 GCF_004010195.1 Chiloscyllium plagiosum
TCCCTGACACCTTCCTCAAATCACGTTAAAATGATTATCCCTTTTGACAACGAATTTTGCGCTGGAAAAATATTTTTGCTTATCTACTCTACTAAAAACTCTCAATGCCTTGCACAACTCTTCTCTACAGTGTGAAAAGCTGAGCTCACGCAAATTCTCTTCGTAAAATTCTGTAAAATCTCCTCTGCACCTTCTCAAAAATATCTGCATTCTTCCTATAATGAGGCGACCAGAACTGGACACAATATTCCAAGTGTTCATTAAACAGGGTTGTATTGAGATGTGGTAACATTTCGCTCTTAAAGTCAATTCCCTTGTTAATGAAAGCCAAAACTTTATTAGGCTTCTTAACAAGCCTATCAACTTGAGTGAATCTTTGATGGATCTTTGTGCGTGGAACACTCGATCATGAGCTTCCTCTGCACTGCCAACAATTATGTCTTTAATATTGCATTCAGCATTCAAATTCGACATTCTGAAATGAATCATTTCGCATTTATCCAAGTTGAATTCCATCTGCCACATCTCAGCGCAGCTCTGCATTCTTTCAATGCATTGTTGTTGCATGTATCATCCATCAACCCTAACTAAAAGACCGCCAGGTTTTGCATCATTGCGAACCTACTTTTCCTCAACGTTTGAGCTCTGCTCAGTCGATCTTTGAGTTCTTTCCTAGCTACCCTATAATCCTCTACAACTGTGTCAGGTCGTCCCTTCCTCAATATTAAATATTCATTCTTTCTCTGTTTACACTCCCAGCGTGAGTGTTTACAATGACACTTATGTCTTCCCTGAGAGAAAGAGTGGCTCCGGACCCCGTCTTCATGGAGGAATTTAGGCTTGTCCACAGGGCAGTCCTTCTCCAGTTGGTTTGGAATTATGCAACCGCGTTGACCTCTGGTTTGTCGATTTTGGAAGAAATAAAACACTGCAACATATACAGCAGACAAGCAGTACAATGCACAATACGAAACGAACATAATGTACAAAGGCACCCTGGTTAATTTCCAAAGGTCTCAGGACTCTGACGTTGAGAAATGTAAAGTGCGTTTTTTCTAATTTTCCTTCTTGTGAGGCGCATGTCTTCTGTGCAGCACTCTAGCTCAAGTCTGGCTTATGCAAAAGCCAAGTTAAGAGAAAATTAAGGGCGTCAAGTTTTAATACCCATCCAGTCCACTGGCATACCTGTCTGCCTTCGGTCAGGATGAGGCAAGTCATTCAGGTGAGGAATGCACTCATGGCCAAATATTGGACAAGTTAGCACCATTAAACTTTCGTCTTTCTCCCATATCTAGCTTCAAAGATTCATCAACACTTTCCCTTAGGACTGGGCCGCTGAGTGAGGTGGGAAAACTACGGATTTAAAAAAAAAAACTTAGATCCGAGACCCCATATAAGTTAATGGACTACTGGCTATGCCAAACTGTCAGAGAATTGTCCAATTAAAATTCGAGGCATCAAACAAA
>NW_025156683.1:0-1466 GCF_004010195.1 Chiloscyllium plagiosum
GGCGACGGCAGCTCCGGGGGCGGAAGTGGCGTGCCAGGCAGAAACGGCGCTGGTCCCAGTAGTCATGGATCCCGCAGCGGCCGCGTATCTGTTGGCGATGGTCTTCCTGGCGATCGTGGAAGCCGTTGTCTGGGCGGCGATCGCAGAGGCTGCATGGTCAGTGGTGGCTGTTGTCCGTGCGGCGGTGGGGACGGAAGTGACGTCACCATTCGCCGCGGCGGTGGTGGCTGCAGCGCGTGGGCAATGGCGGCCGAGCGGTTCGCGTATATTTAACACTGGCCCAGCTTCCTCAGAGCCAGCTATCAGAAAGAACAGAACCTCTGACACTCCTGTTTACATCTGTCAACCAGGGCTCCCTGATTTGACCAGGTTAATATCCCCAATCAGGGAACACATTCTATAGAATGACCTGACTTACTTTGTTACCATCACCACAGGTATAAACAGCTCATATGTTAACCATTTCAACATTAAGTGAAGTCACATCACAAAAAATCATGAAAATTAAAAACAAGGTTGGTCCAGATAATTCAGAAAGTAGTGATGGGTGATAACAGTGATTGCCAAGTTCTGTCTTTGAAATTCTGAAGGAGTGATGAAAGGCTTTGTGACAGAGACCAACCTTCATACAGTTCAGAGAATTGATGGCTAATCCTGCAAGGGCGCTCCAAGTGACTGGCATACACTGCTAGAACCAACCAGACCTCACATGCGTCAGCAACATGCAGTTTTGTTGCTTATTCAAAGCATTGCTTTCTGTATCTTGTTCCCCAACACACTGTGCTTCTACATCATCCCTGCCACTGTTGTCCTAAATTGGCTCCACAATCTCACCTTCAAAATTATTACACAATCACACAAATGAATAATGAAGTTCCTCTCTTGTGCACCCTCTCTACTGGTGGACACACTTTCAAGAGACTAACATTTTATGAATCCCTTGTTCTTCATAAAAATTCAACTCTTTATCCAAACTCTTGATGCTCGTTTCTTTTCCTGCTTTCTCTCAGCATCCATTTCTTGCCTGACATTTCAACAAATACTCCTAAATATGCCACACTGTGAGCCCAACTAACAGCCTTAAATTGGCTTTCAGCATAATTCTTAGCACAGTTGGGGATATTTGGCAAATACTATCCAATTGCAAAATAATTTCTAGTGTTGAACACTGCGCTTTGAGTTTTGCAAAGATAGGCTAGTCGAGTTTGGTCAGTACCTTCATTACTGCAACCAGTTGAAGGAACACGTTTTTTAAAAATCTGCCATGAGTTTTGGGATATTTGACATACATACACCATCATTGAACTTCATTATTCATTTGTGTGATTGTGTAATAATTTTGAAGGTGAGATTGTGGAGCCAATTTAGGACAACAGTGGCAGGGATGATGTAGAAGCACAATGTGTTGGGGAACAAGATACAGAAAGCAATGCGTTTGGATTGACTTCAGCATCTTGTCAGTTGCA
>NW_025156684.1:0-1466 GCF_004010195.1 Chiloscyllium plagiosum
TTCTATGAAACTCCACTATTCTCCACGATAACTACTCCTATCCCTGTCATAAACCTCCACTGTTGATCTTGCTTTCATTTTACTTGAATTGTGCATTGTAGATTTCGTCAGTCTTTGTGTTTCCTAATCGATTGTATTAATGCTCTCTTTTTTTTTACTTCCTTCTCAGTCTCATGGCCATTCTTTTCCGAATCATATTTTTTCAGAATTCTCAGGTTTCCACAAACTCTGGAATTCTTCTGATGACGCGTCCTTTGATTTAATACAGCCTTTAATTTCATAGTTTAACCTTCGTGTCACCATCAAATCTTTTGCTGTTTGTACTTGGGACAAAAATATGCATTTCTCAGACGTTGCAGCATTTCTAAAAGTAGCAACATTGCTGTCCACCACTGATTGTTACATTGTACTTTACCAATTCACTCTATCGCACTTGAGCCTGCAGCTCCAGGGCGTCCATGTTGATTGACAATAATGTTCAAAAACTCTATGTTGTGTTCAGTCGCCGAGTAAAATGCAATTTATTGTTGTCAAAATTTCTAAAAAGCTGCCTCATTGCAAGTTTATAAATTAGTTCTCTGACCACACAACAGCAAATCTGAAAGTCCTGGTCTCTCGTTTGGTTCACAACATTCTCTTCAAACTACCTCAGATACGCTACAGAATTTATTTTTCACAGTATAAGCATTCACTTAATTAAGGATAGTTTAGCTGGAACTCTCGATCATCCATTATTACTGCAGCACCCATGATACTTGGATATCAAGTTTCCAGAGCGTTTAATGCACAACATTTATGCTGTAGTTTTTGGTAAGGCATACAATGCGCCAATGCTTGCTTCTCCTTGCTATTGGTAATCTAAACCCAAACAAATTCTGTGGAAGTTCAGGGATGTGGTCCGTGCCGTTATCAGTGATAGACTTGGACAAGATATTCAGTGAGGCTCACGTCGACGCTCAGATGATATGAAGAAATGTCCAGTAATACAGGACAAGCATTAATAAGCATCCCTGCTCTGCCAGCATAAGTTTGACCTTCTGTTCCCTGCTCTCTCGCACTCACTGTATATCTGTTGTATCAACTTCCCCAGAATGAGGCCAATGTTCCAACATTCTCCCTATTGAATGCAAATCAATATTCCCCTCACTCTCTCTGTCGCTTTCACTGTATTATCTCCTAATAACAATGTATGGATTCAAAACTGTGGACCAACTTCTTTCAGACACCTCATCATTCCGCCCCCCTACTCACCACCAGATAAATCAACACGAACAGCAGGGCCGACCTCTTCCACTCTTACTCCCTCCCTTCCTCTCTCATTCCAGGGGAAACAGCCTGGAATTGGACAGAATGGTACAAGCTAGGTGTTGGAGTGCCCGATGTCCGTTCCTTTACACTCTTCTTCCGCTCCTGCCATCCGCCAACCCCAATAGGGATCAGAGCCTGGCACGTGCCGGAGGTGACCG
>NW_025156685.1:0-1466 GCF_004010195.1 Chiloscyllium plagiosum
CTCTCGGTCACAGGCACTCGATCACAGGCAATCAGCCACAGGTACCCGGTCACCGGCACGCAGTCACAGGCACACAATCACAGGCACTCGGTCACAGGCACCCGGTCACAGATACTCGGTCACACGCACTCACTCACAGGCACTCAATCACAGGCAATCAGTCACAGGTACCCGGTCACCGGCACTCAGTCACAGGCACACAATCACAGGCAGTCGGTCACAGGCACTAAATCACAAGCACTTGGTCACAGGCACTTGATCACAGGCACTCGGTCAGAGGTACACGTTCACAGGCACTCGATCACAGGCACACAGTCACAGGCACTTGGTCACAGGCACTTGGTCACAGGCACTCAGGCACAGGCAATCAGTCACAGACACTCGATCACAGGCACTCGATCACAGGCACTCGGTCACAGGCACTCGGGTCACAGGCACTCGATCACAGGCACACGGTCACAAGCAATCAGTCACAGGCACTCAGTCACAGGCACTCGGTCACAGGCACTCAATCACAGGCACTCGGTCACAGGCACTTGATCACAGGCACACGATCACAGGCACTCGGTCACAAGCACTCGGTCACAGGCACTCAATCACAGGCACTCGGTCACAGGCACTCAGTCACAGGCAATCGATCGCAGACACTTGGTCACAGGCACTCGATCACAGGCACACGATCACAGGCACTCGGTCACAAGCACTCAATCACAGGCACTCAATCACAGGCACTCGATCACATGCACTCGATCACAGGCATACAGTCGCCGGCACTCAGTCACAGGCACTCGATCACAGGCACTCAATCACAGGCACTCGGTCACAGGCACTCAGTCACAGGCACTCAATCACAGGCACTCAATCACAGGCACTCAGTAACAGGCACTCAGTCACAGGCACTCAATCACAGTAACTCGGTCACAGGCACTCAGTCACAGGCACTCAATCACAGGCACTCGGTCACAGGCACTCAGTCCCAGGCACTCGATCACAGGCACTTGGTCACAAGCACTCAGTAACAGGCACTCAGTCACAGGCACTCAGTCACAGGCACACGATCACAGGCACTCGGTCACAAGCACTCGGTCACACGCACTCAATCACAGGTAATCAGTAACAGGCACTCAGTCACAGGCACTCAGTCACAGGCACTCAATCGCAGGCACTCGATCACACGCACTCAATCACAGGCGCTCGATCGCAGGCACTCAGTCACAGGCACTCAATCACAGGCACTCGGTCACAGTCACTCGATCACAGGCAATCAGCCACAGGTACCCGGTCATCGGCACTCAGTCACAGGCACACAATCACAGGCACTTGGTCACAGGCACCCGCACAGGTACCCGGTCATCGGCACTCAGTCACAGGCACACAATCACAGGCACTCGGTCACACGCACTCGGTCACAAGCACTCGATCACAAGCACTCAATCACAGGCACTCGATCACAGGCAATCAGCCAC
>NW_025156686.1:0-1466 GCF_004010195.1 Chiloscyllium plagiosum
ATGAACACTGGCTGGCTGTCAATGCAATTTTTCAAAGTGCTCAGCAACAGTTTATAACGGGGAAATGGAAGGACTGTAGGAAAAGGGTAATTTGTTGTGGATGTCTCAGGAAATAAGGGAAGCTATCAAATAGCTGGCATAAATAATGACAAAGAGTACTGGGAAACTAAAAGATTTGGAAAAATATAAACGTCAAAAGAAAACAACAAAAAAGCTATGAAAAAACATAAGATAGATTATGAGAGCAAACTACCTCAAAATATAAAGACAGCTACAAAAAGATTCTACAAGTATATAAAACTAAAACAGTGGCTATGGTAAGCAATTTTCCTTTCGAGGGTGAGAAGTGCGATTCAGTAATGGGGTATGAGGAAATGGCCGAGGATTTGGGCACATATTATGTCGATCTTGTCTGTGAAATGCATTAGTAACATGCCAGTAATTGTCAAAGCGATGAAGGTAGGTGAGGACCTGGAAACAATCATTCCCACGAAAGAGATGGTGTTGAGCAAGCTAACGGAGCTAAAGGTAGATACGTCTCCAGGCTCTGATGGAATGCATCACAATTTACTAACAAAGTTAGTGGGAGAAATAGTAAATGCATTTGTGGAAATTTTTCTAAATTCATTTGACACTGGTGCAGTTCTAGCAGATTGGAAAACAGGAAATCAGACACCACTGTTTAAAAAGAGATGTAGACAAAGGTGGGGAACTGTAGACCAGTTAGCCATTAAGTGTAGTGAGGAAAATACATCAATGTGTACTCATGGAATAAATAGCAATGCACCTCGACAGGAATCGTCCCAATGGGCTGACGCAGCATCAGTTCATGAAAGGAAAGTCATGCTTAACTAATTTACTGGAAATCTATGAAGACATTATGACCACGGAGACCCAGTAGATGCGGTGTACCAAGATTTACAAAAGGCATTCGATACAGTGCCGCCAAAACAGCTGTTGCACAAGGTAAAGATGTGTGGCATTACGGATAATGCATTAACATGGATAGAGATTAGGTTAACTAACAAGAAGCAATGAGTGGGAAGAAATGAGTATTTTTTTCTGGTTTCTGATCATTGACTAGTGGTATGCCTCAGGGATCAGTGCGAGGACTGCAACTATTCACAGCTTACATGGACGATTTGTAGTTGGACATCACGTGTAGTGTTTCAAAGATTGCAGATGATACTAAAATGAGTGTCAGAGCAAAGTGTGTAGAGGAATGTGAAACTTTACGAAGGAACATAAATAGTTTAAGTGAGTGGGCAAAGTTCTGGCAGATGGAGTATAATTATAATAAATGCGAAGTCATCCATTTTGATCGGAATACCAGTGAAAGGAATATTATTTGCATGCTAAAACACATGCAGCATGTTTCTATGCAGAGGGACTTGGGTGTCCTTGTCCATGAATCACAGAATTTGGTCTGCAGGTGCAACAGGTAATTAACGAGACAAATAGAATTG
>NW_025156687.1:0-1466 GCF_004010195.1 Chiloscyllium plagiosum
CAGGTTTCACAATATCTTTCCGATAGGAAGGATTCCAGAATTACACGCAATATTCCAACAGTTGTCTAAACAATGCCCTGTACAGCTGCAACATGACCTCCCAACTCCTGTATTCAATACTCTGAACAATAAAAGAAAGCATACCAACCGCCTTATTCACTATCTTATCTACCTGCGACTACACTTTCAAGGAGCAATGAACCTGCACTCCAAGGTCTCTTTGTTCAGCAACTCTCCCTACGACCTTTCCATTAAGTGTATAAGTTCTGCTAAGATTTGCTTTCACAAAATGCAGCACCTCGCATTTATCTGAATTAGACTCCATCTGCCTCTTCTCAGACCATTGGCTCAATTGGTCCAGATCCTGTTCTAACCTGAGGTGACCCTCTTCGCTGTCCACTACACCTGCAATTTTGGTGTCATCTGCAAACTTACATACTGTACCTCTTATGCTCGCATCCAAATCATTTATGTAAATGCCAAAAAGTAGTGGACCTAGCACAGATCCTTGTGGCACTCCACTGGTCACAGGCCTCCATTCTGAAAAACAACCCTCCACCACCACCCTCTCTCTCTTCTACCGTTGTGCCAGTTCTGTATCCAAATGGCTAGTTCCCCTGTATTCCATGAGATCTAACCTTGCTAATGAGTCTCCCATGGGGAACCTTGTCGAACGCCTTACTGAAGTCCAAATAGATCACATCCTCTGCACTGCCCTCATCAATCCTCCATGTTACTGCATCAAAAAACTCAATCAAGTTTGTGAGACATGATTTCCCACGCACAAAGCCATGGTGGTTATCCCTAATCAGTCCTTGCTTTTCCAAATACATGTACATCGTATCCCTCAGGAGTCCCCCCAGCAAGTTGCCCACCACCAAGTTCAGACTCACCGGTCTATAGTTCTCTGGTTTGTCTTTATCGCCCTTCTTAAACAGTGGCACCACGTTTGCCAACTTCCAGTCTTCCGGCACCTCACGTGCGACTATCGATGATACAAATACCTCAGTAAGGGGCCCAGCAATCTCTTCTCTAGCTTCCCACAGAGTTCTCGGGTACATCTGATCAGGACCTGGGGATTTATCCACCTTTACCCGTTTCAAGACATTATGCACTTGTTCCTCTGTAATCTGGACATTATGCAAGATGTCACCTCCTATTTCCCTACAGTCTATATCTTCCAAATCCTTTTCCACAGTAAATACTGATGCAACATATTCAGTTAGTATCTCCCCCTTTTCTGTGGCTCCACACAACGGCCGCCTTGTTGATATTTGAAAGGCCCTATTCTCTTCCTAGTTTCCTTTTTGTCCTTAATACATTTGTAAAAACCTTTTGCAATCTCCTTAATTATATTTGCAAAAGCTATCTCATATCCCCTTTTTGCCTTCCTGATTTCCCTCTTAAGTATGCTCCTACTTCCCTTCTACTCATCTAAGGATTCACTCGATCTCTCCTGTCTATAC
>NW_025156688.1:0-1466 GCF_004010195.1 Chiloscyllium plagiosum
CCCATGGGTGAATAAATGCTAGACCAGTCAGCAGTGTGCAGCTCCCAAGGGTAAATAAATGTTTGACCAGTCAGCAATGTACATGTCCCACTGTTGAATAAATGCTAGACCAGCCAGCAATGTACATGTCACACTGTTGAATAAATGCTAGGCCAGCCAGCAATGCACAGGTCCCACGGGTGAATAAATGCTCGACCAGTCAGCAATGCACAGGTCCCACGGGTGAATAAATGCTAGACCAGTCAGCAATTCACAGGTCCCACGGGTGAATAAGTGCTAGACCAGCCAACAATGTATAGGTCCCACGGGTAAATAAATGCTTGACCAGTCAGCAATGCACTGGTACCATGGGTGAATAAATGCTAGACCAGCCAACAAAGCACAGGTCCCATGGGTAGATAAATGCTAAACGAGTCAGCAATGTACAGGTCCCACGGGTGAATAAATGCTTGACCAGTCAGCAATGCACTGGTCCCACGGGTGAATAAATGACAGACCAGCCAAGAAAACACAGGTCCCGTGGGTAAATAAATGCTAAACGAGTCAGCAATGTACAGGTCCCACGGGTGAATAAATGCTTGACCAGTCAGCAATGCACTGGTACCATGGGTGAATAAATGCTAGACCAGCCAACAAAGCACAGGTCCCATGGGTAGATAAATGCTAAACGAGTCAGCAATGTACAGGTCCCATAGGTGAATAAATGCTTGACCAGTCATCAATGCACTGGTCCCACGGGTGAATAAATGACAGACCAGCCAAGAAAACACAGGTCCCGTGGGTAAATAAATGCTAAACGAGTCAGCAATGTACAGATCCCACGGGTGAATAAATGCCAGACCAGTCAGCAATGCACTGGTAGCACGGGTGAATAAATGCTAGACGCCAACAAAGCACAGGTCCCATGGGTAAATAAATGCTAAACGAGTCAGCCATGTACAGGTCACACGGGTGAATAAATGCTTGACCAGTCAGCAATGTACAGGTCCCACGGGTGAATAAATGCTAGACGAGTCAGCAATGCACAGGTCCTACGGGTGAATAAATGCTTGACCAGTCAGCAATGCACTGGTCCCACGGGTGAATAAATGACAGACCAGCCAAGAAAACACAGGTCCCGTGGGAAAATAAATGCTAAACAAGTCAGCAATGTACAGATCCCACGGGTGAATAAATGCCAGACCAGTCAGCAATGCACAGGTCCCACGAGTGAATAAATGCTGGACCTTTCAGCAATGTACAGGTCCCACGGGTGAATAAATGCTAGGCCAGTCAGCAATGCACAGGTCCCATGGGTGAATAAATGCTAGACCAGTCATCAATGTACAGGTCCCACAGGTGAATAAATACTAGACCAGTCAGCAATGACCAGGTCCCATGGGTGAATAAATGCTAGACCAGCCAGCAATGCACAGGTCCCACGGGTGAATAATTGCTAGACCAGTCAGCAATGTACAGGCCCCACG
>NW_025156689.1:0-1466 GCF_004010195.1 Chiloscyllium plagiosum
AACATGGCTACTTGCTTCCTGGTGAGTGAATCAGTCAAGGAACCTATCGTTCTCTGACATGCATCACGGGTCGTGATTCGTATTTTCCAGCCTGCCCTGTTAAATCTTCTTTTTGTATTACCTGCAAGCCCGTCGGGGTACTGCGTAAATCCGACCGCAGTCTCACTATGAGATCCCGAGACATCAGATTTACAGAACAGGACTCCGATAACAGAAATGAGAATTGGAATGTTTCCCCATTACTGGTTTCGCACAATAGGGGTGCGGTAAATCTCTCTCGTGTCACGAATCCTGACGCACCCATTAAGTTCAGGAAGCTTCCATTCATCTTTATTTGCGTCGACTCTCTGAACTGCCTTGATTTATGACCTGAATACGTTGCCCTTGTATCTTCCAAAAAAGTAAGAGGTGCACCTTCCACATATAACATAGATGTAAACATTGACTTATATGCATCATCGTTGTACTGAAAATATAGTTCACGCTTCACAAACTCAGTGCTCAGTATAGAGGTGGGACATGTTTCAGTGCCCATAAGGTTAGTAGTGGAGATGAGCATAAGCGAGTATTTGTTGCCAAGTATAAGGCAAAGAGACATACCTGTAACTTTGGGGCTGCCCACCTCCACCTCAGCCTTCCTCCATTAGTCACCCTACTGCCCAGCCTCCAAAGCCGATTCAGGCTGTCTGGGCGTGCACTACCTCACTCACTGGTCCATTGCTCTGCAAACAAAGCACCCGCCAGATTTACCTCTGCCAGCACTTCCTTTCACGCACCACCTCCTTTCAACGGCTGGGCGACCATTTGCATCATAGTAAGCTGAGCTTTATGTGTTTGCTGTTCCATCTTTAATTTCCGTTTTTCCTTCTCTTGGGCTAGAAAGTTTTCAGCATGTAGCGCGCGGAGTTCCATCAAATTCAGGTTTCCCGTGTCCCAGGTAATACATTGGGAAGACGCCTCATGTAATGGGTGCCTGATAGCATTCACATATTCCCTTTAAAGTACAATTCGCTTCTTCTTAACAACACTTCAAGGTCAGTGGCCTGAAACATTTGAGTTCCTTTCCAGATATGGAGTTGTTTTTTTTTTCTAATTCCTTGGCTGTTGATATGGTAGCAGCCTTGTAAGTCTGCTATTAGTTCGGTTTAAATACACATAGATTCTCTTTCTGTCTGCATCACTGGCCCTCTGTAAAGCAAGGCCCTTACTTCTTTTGTTTCCCTGTGCTTTTATTGGTTTCAAAAGAAATGTTAATTTTCCATTGTAATGGACATCACATTATTTTCTCAGGTGCATAATCGAGGGCCGAAGTGCCTGTACTGCACCGTAAGGTTCTATGTTGTAAGATACATTTCCTGCTGATTTCCGCTGTCTCTCCTCACTGTGGAAACTTCCAGACACATCTTCCAGTGATTTGTCTGCACTTCATTCACTCCAGAAAACTGTAGTTCCTGCTAAGAATGTGA
>NW_025156690.1:0-1466 GCF_004010195.1 Chiloscyllium plagiosum
GGGCATGAGAGAGGAACTGACGAAAATAGACTTGAAGCAGAGCCTAGCAGGGAAGACAATAGAGCAAAAATGGCAGGTGTTTGTGGGTAAAATTGAGGACACTGTACAGAGGTTCATCCCCAAGAAGAGAAAGATTATCCGGGGAGGGATTAGAGAGCCATGGCTGACAAAGGAAGTCAGGAAATCTATCAAAGAAAAAGAGAGATCCTATAAAGTGGCCAAGAGCACTAGGAAATCAGAAGATTGGGAAGGCTACAAAAACAAACAGAGGATAACAAAGAGAGAAATAAGGAAGGAGAGGATCAAATATGAAGGTAGGCTAGCCAGTAATATTAGAAATGATAGTAAAAGTTTCTTTCAATACATAAGAAACATACGACAGGCAAGCATAGACATTGGGCCACTTCAAACTGATGCTGGAAGCCTAGTGATGGAAGATAAGGAAATAACAGGAGAACTTAATAAGTACTTTGCATCAGTCTTCACAGTGGAAGACATGAGTAATATCCCAACAATTAAAGGGAGTCGGGGGCTGAGTTGAGTATGGTTGCCATTACAAAAGAGAAAGTGCTAGAAAAGCTAAACGGTCTTAAAATTGATAAATCTCCTGGCCTCGATGGGCTACATCCTAGAGTTCTGAGGGAGGTGGCTGAGGAAATAGCGGAGGCGTTGGTTGAGATCTTTCAAAAGTCACTGGAGTCAGAGAAAGTCCCAGATTATTGGAAGATCGCTGTTGTAACCCCCTTGTTCAAGAAAGGATCAAGACAAAAGATGGAAAATTATAAGCCAATTAGCCTAACCTCGATTGTTGGTAAAATTCTAGAATCCATCATTAAGGATGAGGTTTCTAAATTCTTGGAAGAGCAGGGTCGGATTAGAACAAGTCAACATGGATTTAGTAAGGGGAGGTCGTGCCTGACAAACCTGTTGGAGTCCTTGGAAGAGGTGACAAGTAGGTTAGACCGGGGAAATCCAGTGGATGTGGTCTACCTAGACTTCCAAACAGCCTTTGATAAGGTGCCACACGGAAGGCTGCTGAGCAAGGTGAGGGCCCATGGTGTTCGAGGTGAGCTACTGGTATGGATTGAGGATTGGCTGTCTGACAGAAGGCAGAGAGTTGGGATAAAAGGTTCTTTTTCGGAATGGCAGCCAGTGACAATCGGTGTCCCGCAGGGTTCAGTGTTGGGGCCGCAGCTGTTCACATTATATATTAATGATCTGGATGAAGGGACTTGGGGCATTCTAGCGAAGTTTGCCGATGATACAAAGTTAGGTGGACAGGCAGGTAGTACTGAGGAAGTGGGGAGGCTGCAGGAGGATCTAAGACAGTTTGGAAGAGTGGTCCAGGAAATGGCTGATGGAATTCAATGTGAGCAAATGCGAGGTCTTGCACTTTGGAAAAAAGAATACAAGCATGGACTACTTTCTAAACAGTGAGAAAATTCAAAAAGCCAAAGTACAGAGGG
>NW_025156691.1:0-1466 GCF_004010195.1 Chiloscyllium plagiosum
ACTGTTAGTTAGTTAGTTTCATTCAATGAAAGCATGCAGTTTGTTTCAGTAAATAAAGGAGTGAAGTCTGATGCTTAAAATGCAGGAGATAAGTATGTTTCATTGATTCAATACATAACGTTTGACTCAATGAATGTATGCAATTTGATTCACTTTGTGTCAGTGAATAAAGGAGTGCAGTTTGATTCGTTACAAGTAGGTGTTAAGTCTATGTCATTGATTCAATATCTAACGTTTGTTTCATTGAATTTAACAATGCAGTTGATTTCATTGTATGATTGTGTTAGGTTTATTGTGTTGAATTGAATGTAGGATGAAGTTTGATTGATTGAATGAATGAATGAATGCAGTTTGTTTCATTGAATGCTTGCGCTAAGTTCGATACTTTGAGTTAATGAGATAAGCTGAGTGAATGCACTTTATTTCATTATATAAATGAGTGCAGTTTGATTCATTACATGCAGGAGTTAAGTTTGTGTCATTGATTCAATATCTAACGTTTGATTCATTGAATAAACGAATGCACTTGGTTTCGTTGCATGATTGTTTTAATTTTGTTGTGTTGAATCAAGGAATAACGGCTGATTTCTTGAATGTACGACTGTAGTTTGATCCTGTGTTGATCTTAAGACATTGAATAAATGAGAGAAGCTTTACTCATTGAAATAACGCGTACAGTTTGTTTCATGGAATGACTGATTGCAGTTTGATCCATTTAATGAATTAATGTGGTTCATTTCATTGGATGAATAGTATTAACCTCGGGACATTAGCTCTACTCACTGAATTAGTACATTTAGTTTATTTCATTCAAGGAACGCATGCAGTTTGTTTCAGTAAATAAAGGAGTGAAATTTGATGCTTTATAAATTCATTATACATGTAGGAGTTAACTTTGGGTCATTGATTCAATACACAACGTTTGAGTCATTGAATGCACGATAGAATTTGAGTCAATGAATGAACGAATGCAGTTCGATTTTTTGAGTGAATGAGTTTAGCTTGAGCCATTGATGGAATGAGGAATGGTCTACACACTGTATTAACCCGTACAAGTTTGTTCATTGATTTTGGTCAATGAGGTTCATTTCAAGAATGAGTTTTATTTTTTTGATGGAATCAATCACTAATGGTTGATTAATTGAATGCATGATTGAAGTTTGATTGATTGAATGAATGAATGAATGAAAATACCTCTACGCACTGAATTAGTACGTTTAGTTTATTTCATTCAATGAAAGCATGCAGTTTGTTTCAGTAAATAAAGGAGTGAAATTTGATGCTTTATATGCAGGATATAAGTATGTTTCATTGATTCAATACATAACGTTTGATTCAATGAATGCACGCAATTTGTTTCACTGAGTAAATGCACTTTGTTTCAGTGAAAGAAGGAGTGCAGTTTGATTCATTATACATGTAGGAGTTAACTTTGAATCATTGATTCAATACACAACGTTTGAGTC
>NW_025156692.1:0-868 GCF_004010195.1 Chiloscyllium plagiosum
TCCCCCGCACCAGCTACGAGAGTGAGAATCCGAATTATATAAATAATATGGATGGTTTTATTAACATAAGAAGCATTCTAGCATCGACATGGATTCTCATTTTGAAAACAGAAATGTTGTTTGTTTTCTCGGATGGAGCTGAGACCTGAAAAAGCAGAGTTGGAGTCGACACCCTGGATCACTTCCTCTGATACAGGAGAAAGCAGAGACCCTGCTCCTGCTACTTTCCACCTGGTTATCTTGGACAAATCATGGCTTTTTCCCCTTGCTCCACTGACCTTTGGCCTGTGCAGTGTTTCCAGCTCATTCACACTGGTCCCTAAAATGTTAAACCAAAACAAAACAGGAATTGTTGCAAAGACTCTGCAGGTTTGGCACCATCTGTGGGAGAGAAATCAGAGTGAATGTTTCAGGTCCAGTGACCTTCTTTCAGGACCGAAATATTACCTCTGCTCTCTGAATGGGAAACCTGTGTCCTTACCTTCATCTTCTTTCGGTTCTCTTGACATCTGCTAAATATTCCATCTTCTCTGATCTCTCTGACGGATGTGCATCTCTAGAAGGGATCCCTTTGGTCCTCCATGGTCATTTCTTGCCCATCACCCACGGGACTTCATATAAATAAGGGTGTTTGTGCAGCAGCTTAAATTGCGCAGCATGTATCCAACTTCTTCAAAGATTTCATAGTCATAATCATTTAAATGATCTGGGACATCGAGAATATATAAAGCATATAGCAGCCAGAGAAGGATGAAGTTTCCAGATATGGTGAAGAGTAAAATTACTGCCTTAATTCTACTCTTTATTTCGGGGTCAACCTGCTCCCCTTCCTTACTCTGACCCCTCAATCCCTTATGAACTTGACTTG
>NW_025156692.1:935-1466 GCF_004010195.1 Chiloscyllium plagiosum
TAAAATACCGAGGGACATTTTTTAAACAAAGCAGAATCCCGGTTATTGAGAGAATTACAGATGCGTTTTTCCCAGTGCAATATTGAGTTTTCAGTTTGTGGCAACAAAAGCTGACAAACCGATCAAAGGTAAATGCGATGGTGAACCAGACAGAACAGTCTATGGAGGCACGGATCAGGACATGGATAACACTGCACACAGGAGTGATGTCCAGGAAACATACCGGGAAATAATAAAAATTTATTTGTCTCAGTATGACCTCACTGATAATGACCAGTAGATCTGCTGCTGCCATGGCCACCAGATAGCGTGTTGTACAGATAGCGAGGCCACACTTTCCCTGGGAGAGAATCGTAATAGACACGAAATTACACCACATGTAGCCACGATTCCCCCAAGAAGTATCAATACAGCTGTATAACATGGTGAGAGAATTGGATGACTCCACACGATAGGGAAGTACTAAAGGTTTAACCACTCTTCTTTTCATTTCGTATTCCCTATGTGTGTGTGTGTGCCCATCTCTCTGAG
>NW_025156693.1:0-1466 GCF_004010195.1 Chiloscyllium plagiosum
GAATAAGGAAGGGAATAGGGGACAACACAATCGAAGAGAAACAGTCAGCGAATCCCGGAATAGTCTGATGTCTCCCTCCCAATTCAGTTTCCCAATTTGGAAACTGATGAAGGTGCTGCCTGCTCAGGGGAGTGCAGTCAGAGTCATGTCTGTGGCACCACTTGCAGCCTGACTCGACAGGAGGTGAGGGAGAAGAAAGGAGGAGCAATCGGCACAGGAGAGACAGGAAAGTGAAGAAGGTGTCAGTGTGTCTGTAATTCCAGGATGGTGGTGTTAAGAATGTCACGGTATCTGCAGGATATTCGTCTGGGGGACAGTGAGCAGTCAAAGGTCGTGTCCATGTTGGTAGGAATGACCTGGGTAGGAAGGGTGAACTGGTCTGGGAATCAGAATTTAGAGGTCTAGGTGGATGGTTAGCAAGCAGGACCTCAAATGTCGTAATCCCTGGAATACTCGCAGTGCCGTGTACAAGTGAGAGCAGAACTCTGAGTTTTAGGTAAATGAGAGTGTGACTGGAACGATGATGCAGCAGGAAGGGATTCAGATTCGTGAGACATTGGGTCTTGTTCTGGGGAAGGCAGCAACTATACAAGTTGGATGGGCTAACGTTACAGATCTGGGAAGGAATTCCTTCTGGGGTGTGTGGGAGGGATTGGAAATAACTTGTCCTGTGTATGGGATCCAAAAAGGAATAGTAGAGGTAATGGGAGATGTAGTTGGTACTAATTTACAACACCAAGTTTAACAGTGGAAGATGGAGTAAGAAAAGAAGCCTTAATCTGAGGTATTCTGCATGGATGTGAATTCTCAGATTCTGGGGAGTTCCAAATGCAGTTTGGTGTGTGGAAATCTGATGTACTGATCACTGAGAGCTGGCTCAAGGATGTCAGGACTAGGTGTTAAATATTGCCGGGTATAAAGTATTCCAAAATAATAGAAGGGAAGGGAAAGGTTGAAGGTAGAAGTATTGGTTGTGATTAGCGTTAGTTCAGGGGTCCAAGAGAAAGAGGATCCGTCCAATTAATTTGGCTGGAGCTACAGAACAAAAAGTGTACAATTAACTATGAGGTACAGTCCGTCAGCCAGCAACCATTGGAAAGGTTGGAGAGAAGAAATATGCAGGATCTTTTGAGAGCGATGACAATACGACAGATTAGTTATACTGAGAAACTTAATTTATCCAGATATTGACTGGTTACTGGCGGTGCAGCGTCATGAGGGGCCAGTATCCCTGGATTACATGGAGGATCGCTCACTTCAGGAGTATGTGTCCAGCCCAAGAGAGCATGTACTGTTGGGCATGGTCCTTCGGAAAGAGGTAGGGCAAGTGGATCCAGTGTCAATAGGGGAACGTTTAGGGGCACAGCGATCATTTTATTGTAACGTTCAGGATGATGATGGAGAATGATATGGAATAATTGAGAGTAATGAAAATTAGTTGACTAAGAGCAGCCTTCAATGGTGCA
>NW_025156694.1:0-1466 GCF_004010195.1 Chiloscyllium plagiosum
ATGTTGTATGTGCTGGTACTGTTCTATGTTGTAGGTGATGTACTGTTCTATGTTGTGTGTACTGTACTGTTCTATGTTGTATGGGCTGTACTGTCCTATGTTGAATGTGCTGTACTGTTCTTTTAATATGTGCTGGTACTGTTCTATATTGTATGTGCTGTACTGTTCTATATTGTATGAGCTGTACTGGTCTATGTTGCATGTGCTGTACTGTTCTGTGTTTTATGTGGTGTACTGTTCTATGTTGTATGTGCTGTACTGTTCTATGGTGTATGTGCTGTACTGTTCTATGTTGTATGTACCATACTGTTCTATGTTGTATGTGCCATACTGTTCTATGTTGCATGTGCCATACTGTTCTATGTTGTATGAGCTGTACTGGTCTATGTTGTATGTGCTGTACTGTTCTATGTTGTATGAACGATACTGTTCTATGTTGTATGAGTTGGTACTATTCTATGTTGTATGTGCCGTATAGTTCTATGTTGTATGTGCTGTACTGTTCTAATTTGTATGTGCTGTACTGTTCTATGATGTATGAGCTGTACTGTTCTATGTTGTATGTACAGTACTGTTCTATGTTGTATGAGTTGTACTGTTCTATGTTGTATGTGCTGTACTGTTCTATGTTGTATGAACTGCACTGTTCTATGTTGCATGTACTGTACTGTTCTATGTTATATGAGTTGTACTGTTCTATGTTGTATGAGCTGTACTGTTCCATGTTGTATGTGCTGTACAGTTCTATGTTGTATGAGCTGGTACTGTTCTATGTTGTATGAGTTGTACTTTTCTATGTTGTACGTGCTGTACTGTTCTATGTTGTATGGGCTGTACTGTTCTATGTGGTATGGGCTGTACTGTGCTATGTTGTATGGGCTGTACTGTTCTATGTTGTATGTGCTGGTTTTGGTCTATGTTGTAGGTGCTGTACTGTTCTATGTTATATGTGCTGTACTGTTCTATGTTGTATGTGCTGTACTGTTCGATGTTTTATGTGCTGTCCTGTTCTATGTTGTCTGTGCTGTACTGTTCAATGGTGTATGTGCTGTACTGTTCTATGTTGTATGGGCTTTACTGTTCTATGTTGCATGTGCTGTACTGATCTATGCTGTATGAGTTGTACTGTTCAGTGTTGTATGTACTGTACAGTTCTATATTGTATGTGCTGTATTGTCCTATGTTGTATGTGCTGCACAGTTCTACGTTGTATGAGCTGGTCCTGGTCTATGTTGTATGTGCTGTACTGTTCTATGTTGTATGAGCTGTACTGTTCTATGTTGTATGAGTTGTACTGTTCTATTTTGTATGTGCTGCACTGGTCTATGTTGTATGGGCAGTACTGTTCTATGTTGTATGACCTGGTACTGTTCTATGTTGTATGAGCTGTACGGTTCTATATTGTATGTGCTGTACTGTTCTATGTTTTATGCGGTGTACTGTTCTATGTTGTACGTGCTGTACTG
>NW_025156695.1:0-1466 GCF_004010195.1 Chiloscyllium plagiosum
ACAAACCACAGCCACTCTCAGACAACAACTCACTAGGACAAAAGACCCGATACCCAACATGAGTAAAACCAACGTAGTGTACAAAATCTCATGCAAGGACTGCACAAAACACTACATAGGACAAACAGGAAGACAGCTTACGATCCGTATCCATGAACACCAACTAGCCACGAAACGACACGACCAGCTATCCTTAGTAGCCACACACAGATGACAAGCAACATGAGTTTGACTGGGACAACACTACTATTATAGGAAATGCCAAACAGAGAACAGCCAGGGAATGCCTCAAGGCAATGCACTCATCCACAGATTTTATCAATAAACACATCGACCTGGACCCAATATACCGGCCACTGCAGCGGACAGCTGGAACTGACAAACTGGAAGCGGCAGAGACAAACCACTATAAATGCCGGAGGAAACAACACAGAAGTGCTTCACAGGAGGCTCCCAAGCACTCAGGATGTCACCTAGACAGGGGACGAAATGTCTGCAGCACAAATTCCCAGCTCGGCAAACAGAACAACATAAATTCACAAAATAAGTGATCACTGCCAGTACAGTTAAATGAATGTAACATAGGTGGCAATTCCTGTAGATTGCCAGGTGCCTGCTGATCACATTATCCAGGTCACAGAAACCTGAAAACCCTCATGCAGCCAGCTAGCATTAAGTGTGTATGGAGGAAAACTTCATTTAGGGGACAATGACCTGGAACAAGCTAAATCAAGGACAGGATAATGAAATGTCAAGGATGCTTGCAGAAAGAAAGCCAGTAAAGTTGCTGAATGAGTAAGTGGGGGCTGGGCCCCAGAGAAATAGTGAGGAAAGAGATTAACCTGAGATTCGTCCAGTTGGGAAAGGGAGTGAGTCAAATAGTCAGGGCAGGAAGGAAAAAAGCAGAGAACAACGTAGCAATGATAAATTAAACTGCATTTACTTCAATGCAAGAGGCCCAACAGGGAAGGCAGATGAAATCGGGGCATGGTTAGGAACATGGGTCTGGGATATCATAGCAATTACAGAACGTGGCTCAGGGACGGACAGGGCTGCCAGCTCAATGTTCCAGGATTCAAGTGCTATAAGAAGCATGGTGTGGGCGCAAGAGAGGAGGGGGAGTGGAGTTTTTGATAAGGGATAGTATTACTGCTGTATTTAGAGAGGATATTCCTGGGAATACATCCAGGGAAGATATTTGGGTGGAACTGAGCAATAAGAAAGGGATGATCACCTTACTGGGATTGTAATATAGATCCTCTAATAGTCAGCGGGAAATTGAGAAACAAATTTGTAATGAGGAGATTTCAGTTAGCTGTAAGAGTAAAAGGATGATCATGGTAAGGGATTTTAACTTTCCAAACATCGATTGGGACTGCCTCTGTTCAGGGTTTAGATCAAGAGGAATTTGTTAAGTGTGTACAAGAAACTTCTCTGAGTCAGTATGTCAATGATCCTACCAGAAA
>NW_025156696.1:0-1466 GCF_004010195.1 Chiloscyllium plagiosum
AGATACTCCTGCAGTACTCTTGCGAATCCTATCGACTTCCAGATCCATAATACAATTAAAGTCTCCCCCTATAATTGTATGATGGGCACCAAAAGCCATCAATTTTGAAAAGGCTTCCGTTATAAATTTAAAGGGGTGTGCCTGGGGGCAGTATAAATTTAAAATCCCATAGTCCTCTCAATTTATAAGGGCTTTAATCAAAATATATCGTCCAGATTCGTCTTTTATCTGATTTAGGATTTTGAAAGGAAAATTCTTCCGAACAAGAAGAACAACTCCCCTGCTTTTTGAGCTAAAAGAAGAAAAAAAGGCCTGATCAAATCCAACGTATCGTAATTTCGAGTGTTCTTTATCCGACAGGTGTGTCTCCCGTAGGAGAGCTATATCAACTCTTTCTTTCTTAAAATTTCATAATATTTCCTTCCTTATAACTGGCGAATTACTCCCCTTGACATTTCAGGTGCACCAATTAACCGACTGATCAACCATAATCATCCGGGCAAATCCGAGACCCCTCAGGAGGGGAAACCCTATCCAGAACATCCCGAGCATAGAGCATATAAAATTTACAAAAATAAAGGCTCTCTAATACACTCACAACAGTATAATAAAAAACTATTTCTAAATAATAAGAAAAATCTAAAACGTATTTATGTGGAGATTTTCCCCCTTGTTCACAGGCGGTGTCACTTCCTTTCCAAAAATTCATCATATCCCCTCCCAACCAATGCCCCACCCTTACCAAGGCACTCCTCATTAAAATGAGGAGAATTCAGATATTATACAAAGCTAGAGTTAACAGTGAGCACCCTACCCCCACCCACACGAACACCTGGATATATTTGGTAATGTTAATACCATATATAAATATATAACTATAAAATTACAACCTCAACAAATAATAACTAAATATAATAATACAAAATAACAAGGAAGGAACAACCCCGCTCCTAAAGACAGAGGTAAAATAGAATAAGGTAACCACCTCCCCCACTACCATATATAAATATATAACTATAAAATTACAACCTCAACAAATAATAACTAAATATAATAATACAAAATAACAAGAAAGGAACAACCCCGCTCCTAAAGACAGAGGTAAAATAGAATAAGGTAACCACCTCGCCCACTAACATTAACCAAACCCCCTGGCTTATGTCCTTATATAGCTGAAAATGTGTTGCTGGAACAGCGCAGCAGGTCAGGCAGCATCCAGGGAACAGGAGAATCGATGTTTCGGTTCATCGATTCTCCTGTTCCCTGGATGCTGTCTGACCTGCTGCCCTGTTCCAGCACCACATTTTCAGCTCTGATCGCCAGCATCTGCAGACCTCACTTTTTCCCTACATACATACATACGCATATATATTATATATATATATACACACATATACATATATATCCACATAAAAACATAAAATAATAAAAGAAAACACCCCCAACGGGGGAGGAAATCAAATCCC